>NW_028221745.1:0-56982 GCF_014529385.1 Adiantum capillus-veneris
TTGGGGAACCCCAACAAAACAGAAAAATCTTCATTTGGACAACTCTGTGTTGACCTTAGGAAGCAAATCGTATTTTTTTCCAGACCTCGAAAACAGTTGAAACTTGTTGTGCTTGTAGGCCTTGATGTGATGAATTCACTGGTCTTTTCAAAGTCAAATTTGGACACTCAAACCATAACTTAGGCTCAAAACAGTCAATAAGGGACTCGAAAACTGCCAAAACAAGGTTTAGGGGACCTTCTAAAACTCCAAATTGGATCAAACTTGGTGAGTAGGCTATTCCTAAGCTAAGGAATCTGGCCAAAGTGAAAAAGTTTGAAAAAGTTGAAGTGAAAAAAGTTGAAAAGAGAGCAACTTGAGAACTCCAAGTATCCCAGAAAGTTTTCAGATTGGATTTGGTGTGCTTGTAGCGCATGACGTGTTAAGTACACAGTCAAAATTTGGTGTCATTTGGACGTTGGGAGTGCAAGATCCAAGTAAAGCCATCTGCCAAGAGACAGGCTAAAACTATGATTTTCTATGTTTTCCTCGACCAAAAAAGATCAAAACTTGACAAAACTTGATACACAAGATGTTTTAAGAGTGGGGAACCCAGTGAAATCTTTCAAGTAACTCTACAGATCTAAGAGTAACGTTTGACCTGAAGATATACCTTTGATCACCCTTTAGTTCAAGGGTTTGAAAAAACATCGTTTAAGGCCTCAAATTTCTATTTCGTTCAAGGGTGTATGAAATTAGCTTTTTGGTAGTTTTGGGAGAAAACACTCAAAGTTTTGGAGATAGTTTTGAATTTTGTCTTATTGACCACTTGGAACATCTGAGATAAGACTTAGAAACAAAGAAGAGTTGGGGTTTTCAACATAACATTGCCTGAAAACATACCATTCAAGAGCTAACAACTACAATTTGAAAGAAAAGCTGAATTTTCAAGTTGGCTTAACTTTTTTGGTTATTTCCATTGATGAAGTGAATAAGCTAATAGAAGAATTGGAAAACAGTCCGGCAGAAAGTTCAAAAATTAAAGCAGGATATAGGAGCACAATCTTTGCGGCATAGTATTCTTGAAAATCAGTCAGCCAGGACAATTCAGACATTGGAAGGTAAACTGTTAAAGCTTGAATCAGAGTATAGGCAGTTAACTGAAGACAAGGCAGAGACTCTGAGAAATGCTGACAGATTTGAGACTATGCTGAGAATGAAGAGGGTTGATTTCAACGCACTACTGACTAGCCACACTGCATTAAAAGCCTCTTTAACAGAGAGGTATATATATAATAACTTGGCTGATATTCTGAATCTAGAAGGTAGCGTCACTTTCAATATGGATAATCTGAAGCTACTTGTGGAGACCATGCAAAGTGATTTGCAAGATAAGCTTTCTTAATATAACAGTGCCTTGGCAAATCAAGCTATCCTCGACTACATTGATAAGCAGAATAACCTTGATGAGGATTCTGAGAAAGCAGAAGAGAAGGATGAGGAAAGGGAGGATGACCCAGCAGACAAACCTGATGATGATAATGACTTTGCTCCTTCTCCACCTTTAGGATCTGGTGCTGGTAGATCAGCTACCACAGGGGGCAGTCAGGCCAACACAGACCAGTACAAGGGCCAGTCAGACCAGTAGTCGATGGACTGATGATCATCAACCAGGCAATGAATAGACGGACAACACTGAAGACTCCCCGTACACCAGTCATCACAGCACAATTCAGATATGAAAGGAAAAGCTAAAGTTCTGACTGGGACCTTGAAGGGTGATGAGCAACATTCATTACAGCTCATCACACTGAACAAGTGACTAAGACATCAGCAAGCTCCTATTATTAGGATGTATTTAGAAGATGATGTTCTTCTCTCTGATCTAGAACTCTTTCAAAGGCTATATGTCAATGCCAGAGAAATGATTTAGCATTGGAAATCGGCTGCTTTCCATGATCAAGAGTTGTGCAAACTACATGTGCATCCCAGCAGCATCCAGTTGGAAAGGGTACCTGAGTGGGCACTGACTTCTGATGACAAGATAGTCAATCCACACTGGCAGCGACAGTCTACTACAGACAGACACTCTTTAGCCCTTGAATTGGATCTACTGCTTGGGAACAGGCCTTCATATAAGTGCATGAAGGAAGTTAGGAATCAACTGAGGAAGTGCTACTTCAAATGCAAATTGCCAGAGGAGTTTTGGACTAGAGGGTACAAGCTATTATTGAAGATCAGACTTCTAGTAGTAAAGGACCTCGAACTCAAATGACAGTAGGGGAACACGCAACTGCTCTTCGAAGACTCTTTTAGCTAGTCCGGGTGACTCGAAAGATGATGCAGCAGGAGAACCATGCTATACTTAATTTCCTAGAATTTGTGCCTGATTCACCAGTTCTCCTGTATGCATTACTGCTAAGGCAGCTGAATTGCCCAGATTTTCCCAGCAATGTATCCTCAGCATCCAGAACCATTGGATCGGCTCACATACTTTAACATCACTGATGATCATCAGGACTGGTATGAGCGAGCCACTATAGTATGGAAAACCTGGCAAACACTGTAACATTTAATGGCCTAAAATCTTATGTGTAGCGGAATTTAGCATGAACATAGTGGGCATTTCATTAGAGTTGATTCCTAATGAGATTTACAAGAGTGCTTGGGTGGAGAGAGCAACAAAAAGCATAACACCTAGTTAGATAGCATCGACAATACTTTCAAAAGAGAGAGCAATTAAGCTATTGACAACAGTTGAGGACCGGATTTGCATGGAGCCGGTCCCCCTCCAAAAGGCTTTGTATTATGGTTTCTCCCATCAAGAGAGACATTGTACAATACAATTCTTTGTGTTCCTTCAAGACTAGCTAGTGCAATGAAGATGGAAGCTTCATACACCAAGCAAAACACTTAATCAAACACAACTTGAATTATCCCCGTTCTCAGACCCAAGACCTCACACACCTTCGAAGATGGTGAGAGCTAGCAGGGTATGAGAGTAGATTGAGAGGAAAAAGAAGTATCTTACGAGAAAGAAGTACATATCCTCACATAATCACTCATATTAGCATAGCTTAGCTTAGTAATTAGCTTGGTAGAGAAGATGAGCATGCATTGAAGCTTGGCTCTTGGTTGGATTTGCATCCACATGCCAAGAGAGTGTTGATGTAGGCTTCTATCTCACAAGCTTGGAGTAGGTGATGAGCTCTCCATTAAAGCTTGGGAGGAGATAGAGTATGTTTCCCTTCACACATGGTCAAGTGTGAGAGTGTGTGTGTCAATGCCAAGCAAAAATCAGCCCCCCCCTCTCTTGGGCGAGCCCTAGCTGCTAAATAAGTCTGGCCTTTGCCTCATTGGACCTCCCCAGGTCAAGCCAATAGGAATTAAGCAGCATAAGTGATAGCCTTTAGACATGTGTCCCCCTTTCCCCTTTTGTGAGAGCTTTAGGTAATTAAATAATTAAACTAAACTCTCATTGGACCCCTTTGCCTCCTGGCCAATAGGAATCAGGCAAGCCATGGGGCTCCTGAATGCTCATTGGACCCCTTGGGAGACTGCCCAATAGTCTTCTAGGAGACTTAATTCTCATTGGTTTCTTTTATTAAATGTTTTTAAATTAATTAAACTAGATTTACTCTAGCTTAATTCTCATTGGTCCACTTCAAGGGTCTTCCAATAGGAATTGGGCACACCTTGTGGGCATCTGGCCTAGGGAGCTGACATGTGTCCCTCATTCCCTTTGTGTAAAGGGAGCCTGTGTGTGTGTGTGTGGCTTTCTCTCTCATCCCCTAGCTTTGGGGCTCGCCCCCTCCCATGTAGGGATGTAGAAAGACTTTTTGGTCACACACTAAGCATCCAATTTTCCCTAGGGTTGACCTTTGGACACAACCTTTGAATTTTGGAACCTTAGCATTTTGGAAGTCTTAATGGGCTGAACCTTAGGGTCTTTTTGGCCCATTGTTTCACATGGCTCTTTTGCAGATGGCCCCCCCTTTGGATCCCTATTTTCCCTCCTTTGGATCCCTAATGTGGCCGGTCTGCTAACTTAACCAATATTCTAGATTTTTCTCCCTTGGCACTTCCCCACATTAAATGATCAGTTTAATATGAGAAAATCATTTAGGAGAATTAGATATTGATTATTATGACATTACCTCTCTCTTGAAATCATAGTCGTCCTCGACTATGGTGTAGAGAAGATAAAGCATATGCATGAGTCCTTTTCTTAGCGGGTAGAGGATCCCTATGTTACCCTACGACATCATTTCATAATGGATGACTAGTCCATTTGGCGCTTGAGAGCCTGAGGCTGCCGCAAGCATGTCTGCACATTAGTCCTATCAATCTTCCATAGTAGAGTGACAAGTTCTACTTGGTGTTTGGGAGACGTCGTCCCCACAAACTTGATCTAAGCATGCATACTACTTCATTTTTGTGCACAAATAAAGAAAAAGAGAGTCTTATAAGACAAAAATTTTTGTTCATTTTTAACATTTTGTACATTTGCTTACTGTTGGGAAGCATTGTAAGCATTGACAAGGTTTAGGTTATCCTTTAATTGTATGCCTTGCATCCATCTAGCATCTTCAAAAGGATAATTCTTAAACTTAATAAGATATCGTCTGATAGTCTTACCGCCTCTTAATACCTTGTCTTCATGTCGGAGAATGGACTCGGGCTGCAGCACCTCCTCGTGGTCCTCGATCTCCGGTGGGTCTTCAATAGTTGGTTCTTGAGGTGGCTCTCCTTTGTAAGGCTTTAAGAGGCTCACATGAAAAGCATTGTGTATGAGCCAATGATTGGGCAACTTAAGTTGATAGGCCATCTCATTGATTGGCCTAAGAATCTGGAAGGGACCATAGTACCTTTTTGCTAGTTTAGCATAGTACTTTTGGTGGCCCGTAGGATTCTTGCCCGTAGTGTGCCTTAATCGAGCCTTGGGAAACTTTAACAAGACCCAATCGTTTTCTTTAAAGGCTTGGGCTCTTCTGTGCTTGTCAGCAGCAGCCTTTTGCCTTTGCTGTGAGATAGAGATAGCATCCTTAATCTTTTGGAAAGATTCTTGTAGGTCTCGGCTATACTCATCTGCAGCGAAGATCTTCCCATGTACCTTAAGTAGCAAGGGACTTTTTGATCTTCCCTCAATTACCTCGAAAGGTGCTTTTCCTGTAGAAGTATGTACAGTGTTATTGTAAGCATACTCTACTAAGGGTAAGTACTTCTCCCATTGGGATCTTTGATCTACTTCCGTTACATAGGCTTTTAGTAGATCGAGAATAGTTAGGTTAGCTATTTCACTTTGGCCATCAGTTTGTGGATGATAGGCCGAAGAGAAGTTTAGCCTTGTTCCTAAATTCTCAAAGAGACCCTTCCAGAAATTACTGGTCATTCTAGGATCTCTATCCGACACTATGGACATTGGCAAGCCATGGTACTTGAAAATTTGTGAAATGAAGAGGGTTGCCATTTGATGGGCTTTGATAGTCTTTTTGACAGGTATAAAATGAGCTTGTTTACTAAACCTGTCTACTATCGTCCATATTCCCGTATTCCCATGGATAGACTTAGGCAATCCAAAGATAAATCCATGGATATGCTCTCCCACGGTGAATTAGGGATTGGCAAGGGTTGAAGCAATCCAAGTTGCTTCCCTCTATCAAATTTTGTCTTTTGACATACCACACATTTGGAAACATACTCATGTATGTTCACTTTCATGGTAGGCCAATAGAAATATGTTTCAATTCCCTTTAGGGTAGACTGAATCCCTCTATGCCCCGCATATGGGGGAGCATGAGATTCATACATTACTTTCTCACGTAGTGAGTTAGTAACGCATAGTCTATTGCCATAGAGAAGATAACCATCTTGTAAAGTAAATGGTTCTTCTTTCTTCCCTAATGCAAGGGCTGAAATCACATCTCTAAAATCGGGATCAATAGCATACTCATCTATCATTAAAGATAGATCATTGTGAGTTGCTATGGAAACCGCATTCACTCTCGGTCGTCTTGAGAGTGCATCGGCTACTTGATTATGCTTGCCAGCAATGTGAGCAATATGAAAATGAAATTGCGAAAGAAATTTGCCCACCTCATTTGTTTGTCGGAGAGCTTGGTCTGCGTCATGAAGTACTTAAGACTTTGGTGATCCGTTCGCAGAATGAAAGGAGTCCCCAATAAATAGTGCTTCCATGAGTCTAAGGCATGTAGAACTGCAAGGAGTTCTTTTTCGTATATGCCTAGAGCTTGCTCAACAGGGTCGAGCCTTCGACTCTCATAGCCTATGGCGTGCCCTTCTTGGAGCAGAACAGCCCCAAGGCAATCACCACAAGCATCACATTGGACCTCAAATGGTTTTGAGAGATCCGGTAGTGTAAGCACAGGTTGAGAGATAAGCTTTTCTTTAAGCTTTTCGAAAGCATTTTTCTCCTTAGCAGACCACGTATACCTAACATTTTTCTTTGTTAGGTCATGTAATGGTCCCGCAATTAGTGTAAACTTTTCTTTGAAGCGTCTATAGTATGCACACATACCTATAAAGCTTCTTAGTTCATGAAGATTCCTTGGTTTAGGCCATCCTTTTATTACCTCTAACTTGGATGGATCCATTTGGATTCCATCTTGAGAGATAATGTGACCTAAATATTGTATCTCTTGTAAGAAAAATTCACTTTTCTTTCGATTAACATAAAGTTTATTCTCTCTTAAAACTTGAAATATTACCTGGAGGTGTTGCTTGTGTTCCTCCAATGAATTAGAGTAGATGATAATATCATCAAAGAACACTCCAGTGAAGGTTCGATGAGGTCTGAACAGCTTCTCCATCAAGCGGTTAAATGTGGCTGGTGCATTAGTCAAGCCAAAAGGCATGACAATGTATTCGTAAAGACCAAATGTAGTACGAAATGCGGTCTTTACAATGTCTTGATCAACTATCCTTATTTGATGATAGCCACTTTTTAGGTCAATCCTACTGAAGTAGGTCGATCCTTGTAGCTTATCAAATAGGTCTTCTACCCGTGGAACGGGAAACCTATTCTTGATAGTGATCCTATTTAGTGCTCTATAGTCGACACACATACGATATGTGCCGTCTTTCTTTTGCACTAATAGCACAGGTGAGCAAAATGGAGATGAGCTAGGCCTAACCATGCCCTTCTCAACTAAGTCATGCACTTGCCGCATAATCTCCTCTTATTGAGCTTGAGAAACTCTATAAGGAGGTTTGTTAGGCGGTGAACTTCCTGGAAGAAGTTCAATTGCATGGTCGTCATTACCTCGTTTAGGAGGTAGCTCACAAGGGATGTCGTCAATAAAGACATCTTGAAACCCCTTGAGAAAATTGGATAACTCTAATTCCTTTTGGTTGCTTTTATTTTCTTTTGCTAAAGCATTAGGTTCATTTTGAGAATCTTTAACAAAAATCATGTACACGGAAATAGAGCTCTTTATTGACTTGTTGAAAGCTGGTGTATGTACAATGGGGATGGTGTTACCCATCTCCCTAGCATCTATATACATGTCCTTTTCCCTGAACTTAAAGGAGATTCTCCTTTCAGGAAATTTAACATGGGCAGCCAGACGGTCAAACCATGGTGCCCCTAGGATTACATCCTCATGCTTGAGAGGAGAGATAAAGAAGTCCTCTTTGTCCACATAGCCTTGGACATGAAGCCTCAATTTCTCGATTAAGGGAGTGACTGAAGCTTCTTGCCCCTTGAAGGCACTGTCTGCGGGTAGGATATCTCCCATCTCGTAGGATTGTATGCCTAGCTTGGTGGCTAACTCCATAGATATGAAATTGTGAGTAGAACCAGGGTCAAAGAGAATAAAAGCATCATGTTCTCTTACCTTTCCCCAAGCATGGCATAGAGGAGATCCTTTGTGGTGAGTTTGGTGAATCTCCTCCTCTTGGATTTCAACCAAAGAAGCTCTAGGAGGATCTTGGCGGTTGTTCTTTTGGGGACAAGCGCGGTACGCATGCCCTTGTTCGCCGCACTTGAAACACCGGTTATCTTTACGATAACGCTCAAGCTCTTCAAGAGAGAGTTTATTCTTTCCTTTGTAAACTCCCTTCTCTTTAGCTTTGTTGGAATTGCCCTTAGGAGACTTTTGGACATTGTCCTTCCCCTTAGGCTCATTGGAACCCTTGTTTTCCGGGGGCTTATTATTTCTTTTACCCCCCGTTTGGAAATTGATTCGCGAGGCCACCATAGTATGGTGTATTACCGCCGATATGGTACGTGGCCTTTGGGAGTTGACATACTCCGCCATTTCTTTGGTTAAGCCCGCACAAAATTGTTGCTTTTGCTCTCCAAAATCCAACTTTTTGAAGACAGTGGCTTTGAGTTGTAGGTCCCAAAACTTGTCTACATATTTGTGGATGGATTCATTGGGAGAGAGCTTTAAGCTTCGCCATTCGGTGAGTACTTTGTCTTTGGCATCGGTGGCCAAAAACTGCTTCATAATGGAAGCTCTTAAAGCCTTCCATGTTCGTGGAGCTTCACCGTTGGCTCGTAGGCTAGACCACCATTGTCTGGCGGACTTTTGGAAGTGCATAGCTACATGGCGTAGCTTAGAGGACTCCGTGAAGCCCTCATCTCCAAACGCCGCATCGAATTGCTGGATAAAGGCCAAAACTTTGTCTGTAGCACCGAAGGTGCCATCATAGGTAAGGAAAGAGATGCTCTTCCCTCCCTCTTTGAATTTCTTCAGCTTGGACGACCTCTTCCATGCGGCATAGGATTTCCTATGGCCTCTTCTTTTTGATGGTTCAAAAGTTGCACCATCACTTTCTTCAGAAGATGAAGAATTTGAAGAAGGTGGAGAAGAGGGTGACCTCTTTCTCGCCTTTTTCTTGTCTTGATCTTTGTCGTCTTCACCATAGCTTTCATAAGAGGAAGAGGATGAAGAAGATGGAGAAGAGGGTGTCCTCTTTCTTGCCTTTTTCTTCTCTTGCTTTTTATCATCCCTCTTTGAATTATGGCGTGGAGAAGAGTGTGATGGTCTTCTCCGCTTTGGTGGTGATGGAGAGCGTTTAGCCCGCCGTCTTCGTGGAGCCATCTCCGCCGAGGTGGCGGGAGACTCGCTTCTTTCTCGTTCCTTCGGTGGAGGCTCTTGAGTTCTCCTTTGGGAAGGAGATGCATCATCAAGAAGTAAGTTCTTGAGCCCTTCATATGGATTCTCTTCTTCTTCCCGAATCGGAGAGAGACCTCTTTTGGTAGTCTCACAAGGAGGCTTCCTAGGTGTTCTCTCGTCATGGTGATGAGCTTGGAGAATCCCGTGAGCACGGAGCTGCCGTTGCACTTCACTTTGGAGAGATGGATTGCCCATGGCTTGTTGAAGCCTAGAAACAAGATAATTAACAAGCATTGAAGCATCATTAGTAGCTTGCTCATGAGCAAAATCAAAGTTATCAACATTAATGTCACTCTCTTTAATATTGTCAGCCATTCTAACAACTTTTAGGTGTAAACTTTTTAGGTGTACTTTGGCACTTCAAGCCCTAGTTGCTACTCCTCTTTACCCCTTTAGAAAAAGCACTCAAGCTACTGTACCCGCGGCTCGAATACCATTAATTGCAAGGAATAGAAGAGAGGGTCTTTCGACACCAAAACAGCACCGGCTCCTGTCAAGCTTCTAATAGCTCAATAGTGGTTAAGCCGTAGGCAAGCCCCGTAGGACTCCACTATTAAGACCATAGCTCTCGACGGTGATGCCCCGTTAACTGCACAAAGGCAGGCGCACTGCAAGGCTGAAAAATCCCTATTCTACTTATTCACTGGCAATTAATAATACCAACCATTTGTAGCTAGCTTGAGGACCTCCCTTCTTGAGCAAGAAAAGAGAAACCTTGAGCTCTGATACCAATGTAACATTTAATGGCCTAAAATCTTATGTGTAGCGGAATTTAGCATGAACATAGTGGGCATTTCATTAGAGTTGATTCCTAATGAGATTTACAAGAGTGCTTGGGTGGAGAGAGCAACAAAAAACATAACACCTAGTTAGATAGCATCGACAATACTTTCAAAAGAGAGAGCAATTAAGCTATTGACAACAGTTGAGGACCGGATTTGCATGGAGCAGGTCCCCCCTCCAAAAGGCTTTGTATTATGGTTTCTCCCATCAAGAGAGACATTGTACAATACAATTCTTTGTGTTCCTTCAAGACTAGCTAGTGCAATGAAGATGGAAGCTTCATACACCAAGCAAAACACTTAATCAAACACAACTTGAATTATCCCCGTTCTCAGACCCAAGACCTCACACACCTTCGAAGATGGTGAGAGCTAGCAGGGTATGAGAGTAGATTGAGAGGAAAAAGAAGTATCTTACGAGAAAGAAGTACATCTCCTCACATAATCACTCATATTAGCATAGCTTAGCTTAGTAATTAGCTTGGTAGAGAAGATGAGCATGCATTGAAGCTTGGCTCTTGGTTGGATTTGCATCCACATGCCAAGAGAGTGTTGATGTAGGCTTCTATCTCACAAGCTTGGAGTAGGTGATGAGCTCTCCATTAAAGCTTGGGAGGAGATAGAGTATTTTTCCCTTCACACATGGTCAAGTGTGAGAGTGTGTGTGTCAATGCCAAGCAAAAATCAGCCCCCCCCCTCTCTTGGGCGAGCCCTAGCTGCTAAATAAGTCTGGCCTTTGCCTCATTGGACCTCCCCAGGTCAAGCCAATAGGAATTAAGCAGCATAAGTGATAGCCTTTAGACATGTGTCCCCCTTTCCCCTTTTGTGAGAGCTTTAGGTAATTAAATAATTAAACTAAACTCTCATTGGACCCCTTTGCCTCCTGGCCAATAGGAATCAGGCAAGCCATGGGGCTCCTGAATGCTCATTGGACCCCTTGGGAGACTGCCCAATAGTCTTCTAGGAGACTTAATTCTCATTGGTTTCTTTTATTAAATGTTTTTAAATTAATTAAACTAGATTTACTCTAGCTTAATTCTCATTGGTCCACTTCAAGGGTCTTCCAATAGGAATTGGGCACACCTTGTGGGCATCTGGCCTAGGGAGCTGACATGTGTCCCTCATTCCCTTTGTGTAAAGGGAGCCTGTGTGTGTGTGTGTGGCTTTCTCTCTCATCCCCTA
The DNA here is from genome assembly GCF_014529385.1 of Adiantum capillus-veneris. Taxonomy (NCBI): domain Eukaryota; kingdom Viridiplantae; phylum Streptophyta; class Polypodiopsida; order Polypodiales; family Pteridaceae; genus Adiantum; species Adiantum capillus-veneris. Next base: position 11,087 of record NW_028221745.1, read on the forward strand.
GCTTTGGGGCTCGCCCCCTCCCATGTAGGGATGTAGAAAGACTTTTTGGTCACACACTAAGCATCCAATTTTCCCTAGGGTTGACCTTTGGACACAACCTTTGAATTTTGGAACCTTAGCATTTTGGAAGTCTTCATGGGCTGAACCTTAGGGTCTTTTTGGCCCATTGTTTCACATGGCTCTTTTGCAGATGGCCCCCCCTTTGGATCCCTATTTTCCCTCCTTTGGATCCCTACTGTGGCCGGTCTGCTAACTTAACCAATATTCTAGATTTTTCTCCCTTGGCACTTCCCCACATTAAATGATCAGTTTAATATGAGAAAATCATTTAGGAGAATTAGATATTGATTATTATGACAAACACTGATCAATGATGCTCTCCAACTGAATGATGTTTTGGAACTGCAAGGAGAAATGCAAAGGATCAAACTCTGTATGGGACAATGGAAGATCCAGCTCAGAGGTCTCACCAAAATCACAAATCAGTTGCTTCAACTCACTGTGGAGTCCTCTAAGATCCCTAAAAAGGATATCATGGTTAACCAGGACTGGGGCCACAGTACAAAGAAATGGATGAGATTCTCTTTGAAGCTAGGATTAAATCAAATCAGCCTCTTCCACCGGGATGGATCCACACAGCTTCGCATTGTCATAAGTTGGCTAGAACCCGTCTGACAAAGGGTAGACGCACGTTGTATGATCCCGACACCTAAACCTACAATCCTCTCACGCCTTATGAATTGGAGATGTCCACTGAAAGGTGGGATCAGCTTGAGCAAGAGGCCATTTATAGAGTTACCCAGAAGGACAATGTTGGCATTGGGACTTCTGAGGCACTGGTACAGAAGAAGGGCAAGAGGAAGCGGGTTCATTGGAAGGATACTGGGTAGTTCCATCTCAGAATCAGACGGTGGATTTTCCTAGTGAGGCACTAGAATTTCTTTGGATGGGCACCCTTGGAATTACAACTATAGGGGTGTCAAGCACTCAACAAGCATGAAGTATGGTATAAAGCTAGCAACTCTTGAAGAGTACTATCATGAGGAACATTAACCTACTCATGAGGAACATCGGCCAACTCAGCAAATAGACAGATGGGTTTAGGGTTTAGGGTTTGGGCCACAAACAGAAACCTAGATGGGTTCCTCAACACCAACTCAGAATCAGGCGGTGGATTTTTCAAAAAATTTGGAGTGATACCAAAATTCAAGAAAGAAGGGAAGGATGTAGAAGGTGAAGACAGTTCCAGCAGGACGGAACTGTCCCTTGGAAGGACGAACAGTGGATCAGTCACACGTCAGTTATTACCACGGGCAGTTACTACAGTAACTCTTGGGAGCTATAAATAAGACCCATTACATTGTGATTGGGCTTCTTGCTTCGTACTTCTTAATCTTGGCTTAGCTGTTTATATTTTGACTGTAGCTTTCCAAGCATTCTCAAGTTACGAGCTCTTCGCCTCTAGCTTCACTCTGTAATCATTACTGTTGTAATCATTTGAGCTTAGACTCATTACACACTATAGTGGTTGCTCTTGAATTATTAATCTGAATCTACCAATACTTTTCCAATCGTTCAGTATGACTCTCATCTCAGTATACTATTTCAGTGCAGTTAACTATTTCAGTCCAGTCTCAGTTCTCTATCCCAGTTTTAGTAACTGAACTGGCGACCTACCATTAGCTTTAAATTCTAACATTGGAATCATTTATCTGAAGAGATCAACTCCAATTCCAGATGGGAAAGATCTCGATCACTATGAAAAGTTACTTTTACGCACGTGCAATAGCACGGGTATGCTCATTGCCAATGGTGTATCTTTGTGGAGTGGAACCGATGGATTTACATGTAGAAAACATAATGGGGATAGTGTGATTGACTATATGATACTCTTCAAAGCCATCATGTATTGCATAAAGAGTTTGATGCTTGGCCAGTAGACCCCGGATCCAAATCATCGAACCTTATGTATTGACCTTGCATATGGAGAAGCAACTAATCATGATAATCTCAGCCAAAGAGAAGAGAAGTTATCACTTTGTAAGGATTTCAAATGGGCACCAATGTATGTTGAAATGGTTGAGCAAAAGTTATGGATGACAAAGCTTCGATATGATGGACCATTGAAAACTAAATGGGAAGCTTTAAAGAAAGTTATTTATTCTTGTGCCGAAGAATGCTTTGCCATTAAGCATGTCCATGGTATCAACAAAGATAGATCACACAAAAGGTGATTTGATAAAGAATGTCAAGATGCTCAAAAGTCCTTGATAAAGCTTGATGCAACTATGGAGAAAGACAACTATCAAAGTCATTTGCATACATACAAGGCATGGATTCAAAAGAAGAGAAGAAGATGGGAAGTAAAGTATCATTTTTTTCAAGTCCAACAAAAGGCACGTGTATGTGAAAGATTTTGGATAAACTTGAGGGACAAGCGGGTTGAGAGTTTTGGTAACTTGAGTCTTGTGGTTATGGGCACACATTCTAGGCTACTATATGAGCAACCAAATGCTAGAAAAATGCCATTTTTTGGTTCACTCCCATGTATGTCCACTTTTTTTTTACTATTGAAGATGTGTGCGGTGGGCTCAAAAAGTTGGCCACTTGCAAAGCAGGAGATCCTCAAGGTATGAAGCCGAAAATGATTAAATGGATGGGAGATTTTACACATGAGTGGATGTGGGATATGTTCAACTTTGCACTTCACAATGGTATGCCTTGTGATTGGAGTACTAATTGGGTAAAGCCTTTGCATAAAGGAGGGGATGTAAAGAATATAAATAACTACTGGACTATTACAATTGGGTCTCTTATGGAAAAAATTTGTTGAATGCATAATGAAGATAAAAATGAGTGATTGGGTTGAAGAGAACGGCAAGCGTGCAAAAGGGAAAGCGGGTTTTTGTCGATGCCATAGCACCATGGATGATCATCTTGTCACTCTTCGTGTTCTTGTGGAGAAAATTTGGTTGAAAGGCAAGCAATTGTATTATTGATTTGTAGAATTTAAGAAAGCCTTATGATTGGACATAACAATTTGTGGAGAAGGATGGAAGAACTCCAAGAGCCAAGTGACTTTATGCTTGCAGTTTCTTAAATCTATGAGAAGGTGATGTGTCAATTGTGCATGGGAAGAGGAATTTCAACAAATTTGCAAGCATTATTGGATTTAAAGGATGTCCATTGTCACCAACTCTCTTTGGTCTATGCATCAATCAATTGGAACAAATGATACCTGAATTTATGCAAGAAGAAGGCATTGAAGAGGTCACTATTGGCAAAGTGGTAATCATGCTTTTGCTATATGCGGATGATGTAGTGCTTCTAGCACACGCTTTAGAGGATGCACAAAAGCTTATGGTTGTCCTTGAGAACTTTTGCTTGCATAGTAGGCTGATTGTGAATGAATCCAAAACAAAGGTTACGCTTGTGAAAACCAACCATAAGGAGAAGCCATGCATTGTCTACACCAATGAGACACTTGAAGTTGTTGAGAGCTGTTAAGTACTTGGCCTTAAGGTTCCGGCCAAAGGTTCCGGCCAAATCACAAGTGGCATGAATGTGCTATGCGTTGTTTGAAAGCCGGAAAGAGAGCGTACTATGCATTTGAGACACCGGTTCTTCTTTATGGAGTCGAAGTGTGGGGCGGGAGCATCTCAAAGTCTACTTGGAAAGATTTTGAGAATGTCCAAAAGCGTTTTCTTACAAATTTTCTCCAAGTCAAGACACAAACACCATATATGCTCCTACTTCTTGAGTTCAGATCTCTTCAAATTGAGGTTATGGGCATGGAAAGGGTTGTGGAATACATGATAAAGATGTGTCAAAACCCCTCACATCAACTTCCTACAATTGCATTGGAAACAAGCAAAAAGTTCAAAAGATGCATAAAAGCAAGATCTTGAGCATGGGATGGACGCAAGACATAAAGAAGTGGTTGGGGAGATGGGATGCATTATACTTGCTACATGATGCCTCAATAGACTCCCAAGTAAATGAAGATTTTCTAAATTGTCAATGTATTACAGCTTGTGAGGAATCCAGTGGGTCACGCTTTATACATTACACCACCCATATTGCCCCCAACTACAAAACCATGTTCTTCACTGGAAGAGGAAACCGTACTCACCCTTGCATGCTTGAGTATATCCCCTTGTTAGCGAGATGCACTATCGGAGCCATTCGGCTTAGCTCTCACTCCCTTCAATGCGAGACAGGGCATTGGGGCAATGGAGAATATTCAAATCAATTGTGCACATTATGCTCATTGCAAGTTCAAGAATCTGAGTACCACACACTATTTGAGTGCTCATCTTTTGGTCACATCCGCACTTGCTTCCCTCACATTTTTAGCTGCCCGTGACTTAGACCTACACACTTTCCTCTTCGAGCCACAATGTGGGCTCTTTATTGCGACTCTCATCACCACAATTTTGGAGCATCAAGAATCACTCATAAGCCATACACATACTACATCACATGTAACTTTGGTCCCATAGGTCATATTTGACCTCCGAGGACGATAATAAAATCTATCTCTCTCTCTTTCTCTCTCTAGCCCCCCCCCCCTCTCTCTCTCTCTCTCTCTCTCCACCTGCCCCTCCCCTTCCCTTGTCTGAAAAGGCTTTTACAACTCTGTCACGTCTCACAAAGAGATGATCCCAAGACTTAACTGTCGATCCAAGGGAGCAAGTGACTTGACTACGGCATGGAGGTACGCAAATAGGTTTTCAATCTCTTGTTTGAACAAAATACACTCCATGGAAACAATCTATAAACTCTCTAGCTACAAAAAAATTGATTTCTACCTCTTCAATCCATTCATACATCCACAAGCAAAACCAGTAGCAAATCAACTCTGATCAACACCAAACTTAGCAGGCACATTCCTTACTAGGTCAGAAACACTTTTGAACCAACAAACCTCAAATCTGCACAGTAAAAAAAATCACAATTTTCTCATGCAACAAAATTACAGGTCATCAAATCTGATGTCAAACACGCCTAATAGGTGCTCCTAACACTAGGAAACTATTGCAACTGATGGAATCTCAAAACAACGCTCGGATAGTGAGATATGTCACTTGGAAGGTCATGGGAGTCGACGCTCGGATCTTGCAAAATGCTATGAGAATAGGCTCTGGCACAAAAATGGTGAAATTTAGCTGAGTGGTTTGTCTTGAACCAGGGTTTTAGTATTGATTGCAGACTTCTTGCCAAAGTGGCTAGCATGTTAAAATTTTTGTTGGGTGTGTGATCAGCCTCTATGGGAAAAAATCACGATTTTTTCCTCAGATTGGAGATCTCAGTTCTGATTGACTTCCAACCTTGTGGGCATGTTTTCCATGATGCAGATTGGAGATCTCAGTTCTGATTGACTTCCAACCTTGTGGGAATGTTTTCCATGATGTGTTAAGGATGTTGAACCATCTAGACTATAAATGTGGCATGCCATGGATTTTTTAAACCACTTTTGGCCTTTTGGCAAGGTGAAACAAGCAAGTTCTTTGCATTGGGTAAGTCCATTACATTTGGTACTTTATAGGCACTAGTTTCAAGGTTATGGTAAAACATTGTCTAAAAAATTAGGATGGTGTTCAAAAGGAATAAGACAGAGAGAAAATTGCAATTTTAAAAAATTTTCAGTTATGTGACTCTTCTCACATGAACATATACTCCCTTGAGACACACTTGATGTGTCAATATTGGATGTCATTATTGTTGTTATTAGCCATTTGTCATGTGAATGAAGATCTAATTGTTGTGCTGGACTATAGGCTAACTGTAGGCTAAAGCATGGTACTATGTATCTTGCGGGACATGATGTAGTAGCCATGTAGAAAGCTGTGTACTGAAGTGTGACTCCATTCTGATTTCATTTGGATGACCTTTAGCAATTTTGATGATGTCGACATCCAAGAGCCTCGTTGTTTGCATCATTTTGCGGGTAGAGTTCTAGTGACTCTCCTTCACAGAATTTGATAGCTTTGATAACCTTAATGTGCAAGTCAAGTTTGGTCCTCACATGACTGAGTTATGATCAATTTGAATCTTGACAAAATAACCTCTAATCAAACTTTTGGAAGTTCTTGTTACTTCATAGACTCTTCGTACACCTGTATCATGTTCTTCTTGCAATTTCCTTGCTTTTTTTTCTTTTTTAATTATTATTATAGAAAATTTAAAAAATAAATAGAAATAGAGAAAAATAGAGAAAATAAGTGAAAAAACTCTAAATTATGTACATAAGTACTCACACCTAAGGGATCATATCTTGCGTTTGTCCCTTACTCTTGATATACCATATCTTTTCAGGGCATAAAATCAAAAACTTCGTCAAAAGAGAAATCAAACACAAATTATAACACCAAAATCGATAAAACAATGCCCTTGTTTTCATTTGATCAATACGTCCGCATTTAAAATGCCTCCCCCTCCTAGTTGGAGTTCTCCTGAACGACAGTGAGCTGTCAGGGTTATGTTGTGCATGGACGCCAAAGTAGTGCTTTATGCAAGGCCTTGTAATGTGTCCCTATGTATACATACTCAGTGAATGCATGAAATAGTTAATGTTGTGCAAGAGGTTGGTCTTAAGCTAATTGCTTAAGGACATTCAACGACGAGGTTTACTTAGTCCTACATTAATGAGCACATATCATATAAAAAGTGTTGTAGGCCAAAAGTATTCTCTTGAATCTATGAAGGTTGAAGCTGCTTTTTGGCTTGAATCTATGTGGAAAGTTTAGGACGCCACACCATTATAGTGGGTGCTGACTGTGGCAAGTGTTGTGGTGTCTTTGAAGGACTTCTTTGGATTGTGGTTGCCATGTGATGAATATGACTTTATTGTTTTGGAATCCACAGCCTGTGTGTCATTTTTTGAGTAGTAACCAGTTGCTTAGGTACCCACACCTTTTTGTATCTGACGATTCGTGTTTTATTGACCTTTGGAGTATGGATGACTGGTGATGGATCGCACTTGGTCACTTGTCTTTCCTTTGTAGCTTTGGGTGAATATTGTGGTTAACTTTGACCTTGATGAGAGAAACTTTGTAGGTGGGGCTTTGGGCATCCAAATGAAGCTTGCATCAATTCTTGGGGTATCCTTCGGTATCCATATTTATCTCCTTGAGGGTGTTTGGTGTTGTCTTGATTTGACCTTGGCTTTTGTCGCTTCTTTGGTACCCGAATTTGTTTGGGATGGTTGACTTGAGTGATCTGCTTTGATGTTCTTGAGTCTTCAATCACACTTATCATGCATAATGGAATCAACTCCATACCATCCTCGTTACCAATTCTTGTAGGGGTGATCTCATTGACACACACATCTAAGGTGGCCAAAATTTGAACCCACTCTAGGGGTTCCATCCTTCCCTCTAGGAAAGATTTAGGTATATATTGTGAATCTTCAAACGACCTATGCCCTTTACACTCCTCTTTTGCAAGGCTGTCGCATTCGAAAGCTCCACACATCCATAGGTGAGTTTTAGAGTTCAACCACACAGGTACTGCAGATTCTATAGCTATAACCAAATGAAAATCCTCTACGGATGTTCTCCGTACGTTTTTGTAGCTGTGGTTAAATTGATGCGATGGTTTCCATGTGGTGCAAGTAGATATAATCATAGCCCTAATCTTGAACCATATTTAACTGAAGCATGAATGGCATTCCTAGAATAGCATCATAGTTGTTCTAAGTACCAAAATCTACTACTGCAAATGCATGTTGATACTCAATTCCATAAGAATTCATCACCACCTACTCCAAAAATCCAATAGGCTTTGCAATATAGCCATCAACTAGCTATAATTTCATCCGTGTTTTTCTAAGGGCATGTTTTTCCCATATCGCCCAAGTTACTTTAGTGGCAATGGAAACTCCTGCACCATTATCCAAAATAGCAACAATGATTTCTATTCCTTGATGTTGTATGGGCAATGTGGTGTTCCTCTCCTCACCTTCATAATAATCACCAACCTTGTTTATAGGAATTGGGTTCGAATCCTTTTTGGGTTGGCTCCAATCCCCCATTTCTTGACCCATTGTTTCAATAAGATTTTTTATTCCCATTTTCTCAAGACATCTACCAACATCTCTCCACATATGAGGTCTGACTTTTAATAGCTCAATTATCGTCATTGTGCATGTCACCGGTGTTGACATAAATTCTTGCAATCCTTGAGAATCTATGACTGTCTTATGAGTTCTTCTTTGAGATGGCAAAATCATAACACCAAATCTTTCCTCATATGGTCCTAAGTAGGAAGGCAACTCCTTAAGGGTTTCCTCTCTACTATCTTCTGATCTTTTTGTTCCCTGGTCACCATACATGAATTGCATCTCAAAGTCCATCATGCCTTTTTTGAGATCAACTTTCACAATAGGTGCCAATTCAAATTGATGATTGCCATCTCTACCCTTCCTAACTATGTCCCAAAGTTCTTCAAGCCAGCCACCTTTGACTTCTGGCACATGGAGATATATGATAAATAGATTCATCTATTGTATTTGATACCACTTGTTCAACTTCTCTTTCTCCACAAGTAATCACGTTCCCAATCCCTTGAGGATGTTGGATCTCCATTTTGTTCTCTTTCCCATCTCTCTGATTTGAGCTCTTTTTGTGAACCCCGTCGTTAGCTAAAACCTCAGCTTCCTTCATTGGTTCTTATTCAGTCGTGTCATTTAAGCTCTCTTCCATTCTGTCGTTTGTTTCTTTAGGATCGACAGGTGGTTGAGGTATTATCCTAGCCTAAGCTAGCATGTATGGTGGAGGTTCCATAAGAACTTAAGCAGTTTTAATCAACATATTGCACATAGGAGAAGTTATCCACCGATGCTCCATGGTTTGGTGTTTGCATACTCTTGCTTCATATGCCTTTGTAATTTCTTCCAATGGCTCAAACTTATTTTTTGACTAGGACTAAATCTCCTTAACTAACATCCTTTGGCTCTACGCTAATTGGCTTTGGTACTGCTTTGGGGTATTTCTTCTAGTATCACAGTAGATGAGTACTTTGTCGATTGTTGTAATTGCTCTCGAGCTTGTGACAACTCAGCAGTAACAACCTTCATCCATCATTTGTCCCACAACATTGACAGTTGTATTCCATGATGATTGGATAAGCACTGAGCAACCATCCATTACTATTGCTGGATCAGAGGGAATGGGATCATAAACCGTAACAAGAGCCATATATGGTAGCATTGCAAAGTCAGGTTTTTGAAGAATCAGTCATCCTTTGAGAGGGTGATTTTGTAGCTGCTGAAGTCCTTTTTTTTTTAGTTAAGGCTAAAGCCAATTCACTGAAAGGAATAGGAACTTTGCTAGCTAGACTGGCAGGTTCTGGATCCTTTCCCTTATCAGTATGAACCACCAACTGATTAGCACTGGTCCTCTTGTGCTGGTCTTTTCCAGCAATGGTGTTTGTTGGAGTTTGCTCTGCTTGCTGGCTGGTCCCAGCAGTATCCGTGCTGGAGCCTGTTCATCAGGTGTTGTTGAAGCCTGGCCTACTGAAGGTTTTGCAGTAGGTAAAGTCTTAACGTGACTTTCCAGTTGCTTTAAGAAAGCACTACTTTTGGCTAATGTAGCCTTTGGTTTCTTTGAACTACTGGCTTCCGCCTGTGTGGCCTTCCTCTTTTGTCCAGTTAGAGCCAATTGAGTGCCTAGAGCTTCTTGATCTGAAGATAAGTCAACATTGTTAGTCTCTGGGATGGGCTTTTGACTCCAAGCCATCCGTACTTGATAATGAGTATCTGGAGAAGTTGCCTAGTAAAGAAATTGCCAGACATACCAAGCTTTGAAAACATTCTAAGATTTCAACTTGGCAGTCTGTTGAAGCACATTATGAGACAAAATCTGACATAAGTTGATTGGAGCTGTAGCATCTAATCTTTTTGCAAGCAACATAGCAAACAACTTTTTTGACACATATGTGGGGTTATTTTTCAGACTAACAGCTTCAGCCACAAACCTGTAAGCAGCGAGGATGTCCAGACCTGCTACTAGAACCCCTTGTGCACTAGCCTTGCATTTTCTCTTGGCTGCTTCATCTTCCTTAAGAGCTGTACTTATTTGTTCTGTAGTTGTTGTGGCCAGCTTCGGCTCATTTGGAATTTTGAAGGCATAAGCAATGCTGTCAGGATTGGCTGACACTTTCATACCATTTACTCCAGCACTGTCCTCATCGACATTGAAGGAATCAAGAACCTGCTTGATTATAGCCGTGTCAAAATCTAATCTTGTGGCTTGTACCACTACATGCAAATCCCATAGTCGGAGCAACACTTCTGCTTGCTCAGTAAACACATACCACTGTATCTTGCTATGGGGAATAAGTGGTAGAGAAGCTTTAATAGAGATGATGAGAGCCAAATTTTCGTCTACGATATCCTGCATCTTTTTCGACATTTTTCTTCTACCCATGCACTGTGAAGACGATAAGTCTGTAGAGGAAGAATACATACTTGGATAGTCAAAGCTGTAATCAGGTGTGTCTGGTAAGGATAGACAGTGATCGATAGATGCTTTGGACGAGGAAGTTTGTGGTTGTATTGAAGAAGCCTCAGAGCTCGGCAATGGCGAATGTGTAACAGTAGGCAGGCGTCATGCAGGATATTTATGAGGAAGAATGCCCATTGGCCTTACTGATATATGCATTCGCACCATAAAAGCTCCACTAATTACCGTTCCTAGAGTTTTGTGCACCCTCGGTGACGTGGAATACATGCATTGCCTAATACTCCCCATATTTCTTATAATCATTATTACAGGCAGTCCCACTGGCCCTTTTTCCCATAAAAACTGATACTGGCTCTGACACTTTACTAATTCTGTTATACTGGCATGGTTTTGTCGTGCTGAGGCTTTTCTGACCCCTTGATTGGCTCTGGTACTGGTTGTACTGGCTCTGGTCCTAGTTGTATATGAAAAAGGTTTAATATAACTGACTCTGAGTTTTCCTGGCCATCAGTTCCCAGAATGCCAGTATCTTCTTCCTTGGAAGTCTTTTTCATTCAAATAATATAGCTTGATCTTGGCCCCATTATAAACACCTAGCAGCAGTAGTCCAGATAAATATTTCAACCTTACTATGCCATTTGAAAACACCCAATTGACTTCATACGAACCGGTGCAAGCTATCTTCAAATTTGATTTCTTAGGCCCCAGTTTGGATTGATATAGTAGCACTAGATCTCCCTTATGGAACTCCCTGATTTTAATTCTTCTGTCATGCCAGTGCTTTCTTCTTTGCTGAACAATTTCTTGTTCCAGCATAGCATCCACACTGCATTAACTCCTCCAATCTATTTTTTAGGCTATGATTGAAATCCAATCCATATTCCACCGCCATCCTGAGATTGGGAATCACGAATTCCATAGGCATGACATCTTCAGTCACATACACCATTCTGAAAGGTGTCATTCCCGTAGTGACTTTGTAAGTTGTCCTATAGGCCCAGAAAGCAGTTTGGAGCTTCAGATCCCACTGATGTGGTTCCTTCTGAACGATCTTAGTGAGAATATTCTTGATAGTTTTGTTGCTGCTTTCTGCTTGACCATTGTACCGTGGATAATAAGGAGTTGATTTCTTGTGCTTCACTGAGAGCATCTCCATTAGAACCTCCATAATATCATTGATAAAATGTGTCCCCTGATCACACACAATTTCAATAGGGCAACCATAGTGGCAAAAAATATTTTCAAAGAGAAAGACAACAGTGGACTTTGCAGTATTATCTGGAAGAGCCTTGGCTTTGACCCATTTACAGACATAATAGGTAGCCATCAGAATATACCGGTTCTTCCTTGGAGTGACCTTCTTGAATGGTCCCATAAAGTCTAGACCCCATTTCATAAAGACACCTAGTGGTTGGACTGGAGTAAGTGGAGTCATATCAGCTGTTGTTGGTCTGCCCATTCTCTGACATATGTCACAAGTTTTACAAAAACTTCAAACATCAGATATTAGAGTTTGCCACCACAATCCGGCATGCAAAATCTTCTTGTAAGTAATATCAGTGGAGAAATGTCCTCCAGAATCCCCATCATGTTTCTTAGAAATAACTTGCATTCTCCCTTACATTGGCACACACCTTCGAAGAACCCCATCCACTCCCAGTCTATAGAGCATTCCTCCTATGATGGTGAACATCAGACTCTTAATAATCAGAGCCTTCTTCTGATTCTAAGTCCAATTTTTTGGGAATCCTCCTTTAAAAAGGAGTTGATATACATGATACCATTCTGGACCAGTGTTTTCCTTAGCTGTTACCTGAAACAACTCTGCATCCACTAGCTCATCTCTCAAGGATACTTCGGAGTAGCCATCAGTACTCCTAGATAGGAAATCAACACCACAATGGGTTTTACCAGGCTTATGAAATATTCGAAATTCAAACTCCATTAGGAACATCCTCTATCTTATCAGTCTGCCTTGAATAATGACTTTGTTAATCAAAAATAATAATGCATGATGATCCACATAAAAATGAAATAGCTTGCCCAACAAATAGTGTCGAAACTTAGTAGCACTGAAAACCATTCTTAAGGCTTAACTGAATCTCCATTCTTGTTTAGCCTACCTGAATCTCCGGCTAGCAAAATACACCGGATAATAAATCCTCCCTTCTGACTGAGCTAATATTGCTTTCATTGCCAGTCCTGAAGCATTGACATGCACATGAAAAATAACATCCCAATTCGGTTGTCAAAGAACTGGCTGACTGATAATGGCATTCTTCAAATCTTGAAAATTCTCCTCACATTGAGCAGTCCAATTGAACTTGTTATTCTTCTTTGTGAACTCATACAAAGGCAATGCCTTGGAAGCAAACATATGCACAAGTCTTCTATAGAAATTGATATATCCCAAGAATGAGCTTAATTCTGATGCTGTGTGTGGTGCCTTAGCTTGATGGACACACTAGATTTTGTCGTTGGCCATCTCTATGTCATTCCTAGACACTATGTGTCCCAATAATAGTTCTTTCTTATGCACGTATGTCGCACGTGTCAATGCAAGGAACTTGCCGATACACTGTGTGCGAGCCACAAATGGCTCCAAGCACACAACAAGCCTAAACTAGTAAGCTCAAAGATGGCGGTGGTGTGTCACTAACCACTCTACGCTTGCTGTTGTGGAGGATTCCTCGCCGCGAAGAAGAGGGAGACGCCGCTATGCCACGCTCAACCGCCTTGCCGCCTCGTGCCGCCACAATGCTCGATTGCACTCTCTCTCTCTCTCTCTCTCTCTCTCTCTCTCTCTCTCTCTCTCTCTCTCTCTCTCGCATACACACACACAAGGAGATGAAGAAGAAGAAGATGGAGATGGAGCAAGAGCACTCTTCAATTGCACAAATGAGAGAATGAGTGAATTTTAGGTAGTTGACTTTTATATGAGCTCGCCCCATTCACACTTGGGCACCCATGCTTAGCCAACTAATCCCTTGAATGTTCCATTTAGAGTGCGCCTCTCATTAGCGATCACTCTTACCCTTTTCCTATTGGACCGACAAGCCCGGTACCTGACTCTACCAAATAAATAATACAATGTCTGTCGTAGGTGATAGGAATGTGCGTGAGAGTTAACATTTCTAGACCAAGAAAACAAATTTGAATGGGTTCAGACAAATCTGCTTTTCCTTGCAGTGCTACAAAACCATTTCCAAAAAGAGAAAATGCTTCTCCTCAGTTGAATAGATAGTGAAGTCATCCATAAATATGGCGAGAAATCTATGAAGAAATTCACTGAATATTTCCATCATACATCTTTGGAAGGTAGTTGGAGCATTGCAAAGACCAAATGGCATAACCAGATACATGAATGCTCCCCATTCAGTAATAAAATTAGTTTTACTCCGATCTTCAGGAGAAAATCTATAGCTTATTATAGCCACTATAGCCATCCATAAAGCTATACATCTCGTGGCCTGCAATTTCATCAAGAAGCATGTCCGTAAATGGTTATGGAAAAGGATCCTTAATAGTCTGAGCATTCAGCTTTTGATAATCCATAAAAACTTTGAGCTTTCCATTTTTCTTGGGCACTACTACAATAGGAAAGAACTAGTCACTACTGGCGACCTCAGTGTGATAAACTCAGCCTGCAGAAGGTTATCTATTTCTTCCTTGACCTTCTTGGCATAATTTGGATTCATGTGTTGCAAGCTCACTGGTATGGCATCCAATTTCAGAGGTATTCTATGTTGACAGACTTCAGGATCTACCCCTTTAGATCAGTGTGTTTCCATGCGAATACATCTTTGTACTTCTGAAACATGTCTGCTTTCTCTTTCATTCCTGGGTCTAGATGCTTGTTGACTTTGATTAATCTAGGATTTTACTCATACCCCAGGTTCCATTCTTCGATTTCTCCTCGGCGTAATCCCAAGACGAATCCCTTAATTTTGAACCATCTTTCTGATCTTCAGTAATTTCCTCAGAGTGTACTTGTTCAGAGGTCGCTGGCGTACTGGAATCTGAGAATTCCTTTGTAGATTCAACTGGGTTTTTTGGCCTTCCAGTTAGATGAATTGGTTGTTCTCCAAATTTCAGTTTGGTGAACTGACCTGGAAATTGCTTCCTTTGCTTTTCAGCCTGATCTTTGTCAAATAATATTGCATTTAGATCTATATCGCCTAATGGAAAGATATTCATTTCTGCCAGCATCCTCTCAATTTTCTTAACTCCAGACTTCTGACAAATCTCTTTTGGTCTCAGTGTCTTTCTCCAGTTCCTAGTGTTGTTTGTCTGAATCTGAATTCTTCTACTGGCGCCTTGTATTGTCAGAGTCTGATTGGCATAGTCGTGAACAGACTGTGCCGCTTGCAACCATGGGCACCCTAGTAGCATTCCATATGCACCTTGTACATCTAGTACCAACAAACTGGTCTTGAACTTTTCTTTTCTCACCCTTATCTGCATACTTTCTATCACCCCAGTTGCCTGTACAACTCGATGATCGGCCATTCGAACTTTGAAAGGTGTTGGTTTCAAGTTTGTGATACCCATCCTTTGTTAGCATGGTACAGTTACACTGATGTACGCTTATAGGATAAGTTATGACACAGATATGGTCTACACTGGAGAATTAAAAAAAGGGCATACAACACATTAGAATAAGGGGATTTTCTCAGTCCAACACACACACATTCTCTCTCTCTCTCTCTCTCTCTCTACCCAACTTCTATGCAGGAAAGGTGTAACTAGGAATGATTTTATTAAAATCTTTCTATGTGAATATGGTAACAGGAAGTGCTACGAGCCAACAGCAGGAAGGGCTAAGAGCCATCTATTACCACCTCTTTTGGCATGGCTAAAAGCCATCTGTTTGTAGTCCATTAGTGATGGAACAATTCTATTTTGTTGAGTATCCATAGATTCTAATGTACAAGCAAGAGTCTTCTCATTAGCAAATTGTGGGGCATTCTTTTCAAGCTACACACTTTACGTGTGAACGTCAAGTTGAGTTGTGAAACTCGTAAAGGATTATCTCTACCAAGGTGTATAGATGACGCCATCATTTTTGCCAACACGACTATTCACAAAAAACCAAGATCATGGATTTTTTGGTGTGAACAAGATTTTTAGTTGTGATTACAACTCCAAATTCAGTGGAGTTCACATTAGCACTAAGAGTGCCTATATGAGTCACCTTTGGGGTACGACCCAACGAGTGATTACTAAATCACTTAGTATGGGTTGATGGTCAATTTTTGGAACCTTAACACTTGAATTTTCAAGGAAAGAAGTCCCCAAACTGCCAAGGGGTAGTGAAAATATTTCAACTTAAAATTTAATGAAATGCCACAGGCAAACCTAAGGGGGTCACGAACAAGGCCAAGGGCTGTGGTTGCTCGTTGGGCAGTTTTTATGCAACGTTTAACCAAGAGGTTTGACAATGTTGCTTTAAACCAAGGGGTCTCGATTGCAAAGGCTGCTAGCACCCAAGGTTACATGTGCAATACTTCTTGCATTTCACTAATTTTCAATTAGAGTTCCTAGGCCTTTGCAGGTGGGAAATTTAGGCAGGTACTTTTCACTCCACTACATGTATGCATCTGTTTTGGTTTGGTTTCTTTGGTTTCATTTTTGTACGTAGGATGCATAAACAATTCTTGCTCTTCATCGAAATGACAAGGTCATGTAAGAGCCACGCAATTTGGGTTGTGGTGCTTGAAATAAGTTTCTACGTTATGCAGCTATAAATCCACTTGTAGAGTTTATTTGGCACATGTTGTCACATGGGATGCAACATGGTCTAGGAACTCAAGGATTTTGGTTTAGCCAGTGTGGAGCATGGATAATGAGGGTCTCTCTGACACGTTGCATGCGTGTTTACAATTACCTCCACATCCAAGTACATCTCGTACTTGAAGGATATTTTTTCAGACATCCTTAACTAAGACACATTTCACATGTGGAGAATATGAGTCTCTGGGACAGACACTGGCATCGCTATTTCAATTATGTGTTGCAACGATGTCCCTATCTGTTTCTAGACCATTTTCAGCACGACGTATCAAGAGCAATTTCAGTGGCCAGAAATTGTCGGATACTTAGAATGACGTATTATGGTACAAGTGCTGCTAAACAACATTACAGATGGTTGTTTTACATATAGAAAGGCTATGAGTTGTTAATGAAAAACTTTCATTGTTTGTACCTAGAAGTGATCACTGTTTCACCTTCTACTAGAGTTCAGACGTTTCAGCAAGGCTTGCAAATGATTGCAACTGAAAGTATTTAGTTTCTTTTCAGAACTATTTACATTCCTCTTTAATGTGTGCTAGGCGCATCACATTTGCCATAAGTATTGGCAAGGATGATCATGGATATACAGGCTCGGATCTGTTTTTTGCTAAATGCATGCACACTAGGTGTTATGGGCCCTAGTGTTTAGCAAAGGCTGATTTGGAATGGCATGCGTATTCATCAAGTTGTTGCTTATGAAGCATTTCACACTCTACGTGTGCAGTATCTCTATGAGATTACTTTTGGGTCTACTAATCACCAATAGAGGTCATGGCTCGGTTTGGGTGCTTGTGGATTTTTCAAGTTAACCACGATGGTTATGCTGGACATTGTTGATTCCCAATCATCTGGGAAGACTGTCTGTAAACCGTGGGGGAAATACACCTCAATTCTCTCAGTTATCCAAGGAGATAGGCAAATTACAAAGTGTAATCTTGTGCTAAAGGATATGCAAAGTGCGTACATTAGCAACAAGCAATCCAATTAATAACCATTTATTGCTCTACTTGGAGTTTGCTTACCATCAGATAAAGCATGTTTGCGATTAGGTTTAGTCTCTTCATGTTTAAATCAGGTTCTCAACCTTGAACACTAGTTATGGTGGGGTAGTTAATTGATGAAATTTGAAAACAAGTCAAGGACTTACACTTGGCTGATGAGTTATGTCAGCAAGTTACTTTCACGAAAAGTGAAAAACGGTACTCTTTCAGGTACATCTTTGTTGTGATAACTCGTTTAAGCATGCTCATGTACATTCTAAATGTGCATTCTAAATGGATTCTACACACTAGATAGTTCCAAAAGGACAACAATGTGCAAAACCACGATGTTATTCTTGATTTCATTGAACCTCCTACTGTACCGTGTTTTGGTCAAACAAACACTTGGATCCATGAAGGATACCACTCTGGAAAACATTAGTGTTCTTATGAAGATCCTACCACTTTTGTTCTCGCGGACGAAAACACCTCTCCAAGGGGGGAGTAATGTCATGCCAAGGGTAGGACTATAGGAGGGCAAGGCCCTAGCCAAGGGCCGATGGATACACATGTGGTACATGGGCTATATATAGCTAAAAGACAGAGGGCCAAGGGCCTATATATAGGTATGGTTGGGTGGTTATTGGCATGTCTATCTCCCTATGCCCTTTCATCTGGTTTCTTTTTTGATTGCCAAATGCAGGTTTTGATTGGGACCTGGGCTTCAAATCCCTTGGAATATGCTACAAGCACATGCAACTAATCATCAGCTCTCATGTTGTCTCAATGTTAGTGATTGGAAACTACTACGCACATCTACACAATGGTGGAAGTCACCTACCAAAGGTTTTTATGTAGTTTTATTGCTGACACACAAATTGGAATAAAATTCTCAAGTATGTGAGCCTCACCACAAACCAATGCATGGTGGAACATAAAATTGCAATAGGTATGGCACTCATTGATGTCGTTCAAACATAAAAGTATTTGGAGGGTTATCACATGAGCATTGCCTATTGGTGAAATTTGGCAAAAGAAAAGAATAGCGGGGGAAAATGCTCTAGATGTGGGAAGGTTGAGACATTGAAGCATTTATTCTAGAACTATTCTCAAGTGCAAAGATGGTGGGATGACGCTGTGAGCCATTGGAGGAGTGCATGGGATATCCAGATTACCAAGTTTAGGCTCACATTTGGATATACTTTCTCCAAGGACTCTCACCGAGAGTTCTATCTACGATCATCTAGAGTTTGATTCCTGTCATTCATATGGGCTACTCGAAATGTTATAGCTATGGATCAGATTCATGTACACTCATATGGACTCCCTTGGATTGTCCTTAAATTAGAATGTTGAAAGACCTGATAGGAGTTGGGCAATGGCATGGCACAATTCACCATGCCAACTCATTCTTCAAAAACTATAATATAATGTAAATACGACCCTATTTGCCCCCAGAGAGAGAGAGAGAGAGAGAGAGAGAGAGAGAGAGAGAGAGAGAGAGAGAGAGAGAGAGAGAGAGAGAGAGAGAGAGAGAGAGAGAGAGAGAGGAAGGGATAGGGGTTATAGCGTGATAGGAAAAGAGAGAGAAAGAAGGGAGTGGGAGAAGAGGAGGATCTTGAGGAGGGGAGTGTGGTTGCTAGAGGAGGAGATGGAGGAAGGGAAGGCATTCAGAGGGGGATATGGAGGAAGGGAGGGCGGATAGAGGAGGCAATAGGGAGAGGAGGTGGAGGATGTTGGAGGAGGAGGCTGAGGAGGAGGAGCAAGGGAAGAGGAGGCAACAGATGGGCGGCAAGAGGAGGGGGGGTAGGGAGGGCGGCCCAAAAATAAAGCTCTCTCGAAGACCTAACTCAACGACAGGAATCGGGCAATTGGACATACCTTTTGAGACTCTACTAATCAAAATCCTTTCATTTAGATTCAACCCATATTGCACCACCAACTTGTCTATATTTTTCTAGTAGCCGTTGTTGTTGTCCCAAAAATGAGCCAACTTGGAGATCCCTTTGTTATTAACCTATCTAGCAATTTCCTCCAAAATGCATAAATGGATCCTCCTCCTAACTTGGAGAGCCAATGTGACTAATGTAAGATGGAGCACTTGAAGTATCTCAAGGTCTCTCACCATTCTCACCATTCTAGTGATGGTGCTGCTTTTAGTGCATTATCTTAGTAGCTCCTCCTTATCTTAGTAGCTCCTCCGTGCAACCTCCAAGCTTAAGAAAGACCCAACTTAATGCTAGCAATTTGTCTTGCATTTTAGTCTCCTTCCAAGGGCCTCCTTGTGAGCAAAGCTCAACTTTTTTAGAAATATCCCAAGCCATGACCACCCAATCCGGCCTTTGATTTCATTAAGAAGATTACTAATTTGGCACAGATGGCTATTGCATGTATCACTGGGTCTAGGATATCGATGCGACCTTGGTCCTTAGGTCTTGCCGCACATTCCCCTTTCTCCCATTGCCATGGAGTCGTGTATTTTGTGCTATTAGAAACCGTTTAATGGGTTTGAGAAATTCTTTCCAATTGCACATGGCCATTTTTGAATTGGGTGAGATAAATGAAATGTAGGGAATTATAAAGGAATTAATCACACTCATTGTATTGTGGCAGGGGAGGAGTGCACCTTTTCATCTTCTGCTAATGTTTTTCAAGGCTCAATTGAATCTTTGTTTGTTTGAGATGTCTACCCGAAGTGGTACACTGAGTGATGTTCCTCTCTTAAGGAGTGTTAACAAGATCAAGCATAATTAATGGCACTAAAACGATTGGCGGCCTTCGGTCGCCTCTCTCTCTCTCTCTCTCTCCTGAGCGCAATCTCTCTCTCTCTCTCTCTCTCTCTCTCTCTCTCTCTCTCTCTCAACACGTTAAGCGCCTTGGGCTACAGGCTGCATTATCAGAGCCTGGCCGAAGCGAGTAAGAGCTGACACATGTCCAAGGGAGGGGGCCGGAATCAGCAGTCCCCCTTTTATAATAGTATAGAAAGCTCTATAGAAATCCCTCACTTAACAAGTGTTGCGTGCGGTCCCTCCTTTGGCAATTGTTGACAAGATCATGCATGATTGATTGATGGCAAAGTTCTATAAAAATCCCCTCACTCCCTTAGCCTAAGGAAAGGGAACAAGTTACAACTACAATAAAGGTACCTTTCTAGAAGCTAAGAGTTTATCAATTTGGTTGAAGGACGACCCCCATACTTAAGAAGTTTATTTTGATCTTTAGTCAAAAGCTATCTGGAAGTCCCAATGTAAGAAGAGGTTCATATCCCTAATTGGGCACTCAGTCCATAGCTCTATTTAAAATTTTGTATCACTTTATACAACTTTAGAGAGATTAGAGATCTTTAACTCACTTGTTAGCACCTTTTAAGAGATTTTAAACAAAAAAGCTTACTTCAAAGTCAAAAACTTTGGGAAAATCACTAAAAGCAAGAAAACGTGGGCACAATGTATTGAGTTGATTGTGTTGTCCCATATCTTTAATTTTACTAGCAATGCATGAATTATGCAAATCTCTCCATACAACATATGACTTTCATGTCTGTCTCGTCGCTATAAATACACTGCCTCATTGTTTGTTTGCATGAGCAAGGGCTTTGTGTGAGAAGCTTGAAGAAAGAAAAGAACCATGTCTGCAACATCTCTTGCAAAGAGAAAAGAAATTGACATGATTGCTTTGAGATATGGGTTCTTGATCACGATCCTTTGTGCTAGCGCGCATAAGTGTGGTAAAACTTGCTTACATGAAGTGGCTTGAGTAGTATCTTTTGCGACATTGTTATTTATAAGTTGCAAATTTGCATCACTAGGAATGATCTCAGATTAAATCTCTCAATTTCACAACTAAACTCATAGTCTTTGATCTTGCAGAAGCTGATGTCGTATGTGAAGAGTTGCCAATGGAATGGTGTGCTTATTCAATCTCGTCCATGGGAGCTCGATGTATGCTAGAAGGAGAGAAGGATGGAGACAACCCAATGGTGTACAAGTGTAAGGTACATTGGATGAAATAGAGAGAGAGAGAGAGAGAGAGAGAGAGAGAGAGAGAGAGAGAGAGAGAGAGAGAGAGAGAGAGATAGATATGCTCATTGCTCACCCTCAAAGATGAATAGAATGAAGCTTTGTAAGTGTTACTATGTTGTTTGTACAAATTTAAAGGCCTAGCATGAGAGAGAGGTTTGAATTGCATTGAGAGAGAGAGAGAGAGAGAGAGAGAGAGAGCGAGCGTTGTAATGTGCGCAGACATCGAGCGTGGAGACGAAGGTGAAGGGAGGATGGATCGAAGCAGAGGAGTGCATGGAGGCGTGCGGGCTGAAGAGGATGACGGTGGGCCTCTTCTCGCAACCCCCCTTCGATCCTCAATTCTTCTGCTCCCCCCGCTGCGCGCGCTCATGCCCCCATCTCCACTACCTCTTACTTCCCCAGCTCTCACATCAAGGCCCAGGTCTCTCTCTCTCTCTCTCTCTCTCTCTCTCTCTCTCTCTCTCTCTCTCACACACACACACACACACACACACACACACACACACGACAAATCATGCCATTGTCTGACGTTAGAAGTTGCTGTGCTCAGGTAGCTCTATATCAAATGTCGATGTCTGCTTGCATGTGACTAACCCCCATAGGTCCATGAATGAGGTCTTTGAAGGGTCCGCTCATCCTCCACAGTATATGTCGAGTGGTGGGAACAACGCTGATCGGAACTACCGACCGGTCGACGGTGATGGATTTCCTCGCAGTCATCATCCTGACCATGGATGGGGACGTGGTGATAGGCGACATGGGTGGATGGGAAGGGATCGCCACCCAGGTGTGGATCCCTTTGAGCCCAGTAATGGTGGCCCTGATTTAGCACCATCACCTCTTTCTGGTGACTATGACTACAATATCAGTCCAAGTCCATCTCCTTATTCTGATGAAGACGTAGACTGATGTAGCCTTTCGATATTTTTAACTGCAACGCGGTAATTTGGCTTAGGCTTAATGTTTGATGCCTAGCTTGTTGCCACCATAGCTTCTTTCTTGTCTTATGAATCAGGAATGTCTACTGTTTTCCTTCTGCCATCCAAAGACTTGACTCTTTAGAAGGTTTACTTGAAGGATGCCAATAATGTTTTTGTCTTGGAATATTACCAAAGTACCCTTGTATTTCCTCAAATTTCAACAATTCCTCTGCTCGACTTTTGAAAGAATTGCTGCAAGTTATCAAGTATTTTATCCTTTTCTATAGTAGAGATCTGTCTTTAAGTCTCTTTAGACCAAAAATAAAATAAAATCAATCAACAAGCTCAGAAAGGTGGCAATTGAGTCTACAAATAATGTACTCTTTCATGCTAAAAGAGCCCACAATGCCATTAAAAGTCCTAGTTCTATCATCATCTAATGTCTCGAGAGATGTTTTGGGAGTTTTGTTAAGATTTAAGGGCATCTTTTATTTCAACACCCTTGGCACATTCACTCTTAAGGCACACCTACATAAGCCCGCATGGAGGAACCCACACATATACAAGGGACAGGTAGCAATACTTGCACTGGCAAATATGTGAACATGCCTAAATGCTGTTTAATATTTTGAGTAAAGAGAAATATGTGATTTGCGGGAATGTGGAACACCTATGACACCCTAAAATTACCTTCCACGTAGTTAAGACTACATTACTTCCTCATACGGTTGAATGCAATCATTAGACCACTTATTGGTTCGGTTCATTTTTGTAGGAAAAAAAGTTTTTTTCAGGGCTATATTTCTAAGCTTGGTCAAATCTGGATTAAGTTAAATTGAAAATTTCAATAAACTTCCATAAAAGGGCCCATGAATACTCCATTGAAACCCCAATGTACTAAATTTTGGAATGTGAATTCAAACTTAGAATATGTCCTTATCGCCCACAATGTCGCAACCTTTTTGGAGCTCAGAAGGTACAAAATTTGGTAGCACATTTATTGCAAGAATCAAAGAGCAATTAAAACTGGCATCCAAAACATGTATTACTTCAGAAGATTAAGCAGAGTAGGTTAAAAAGAATTTAACACACAAGAAATTAATTCATGACGAGCAATCTCATATCACTTTCACTACCACTCCACAACACACGTCAATTTGCTTTTATGAGAGAATAATGCTTCTCTTCTTGCCATGGCCCCATGATGAAGACTATTATTCTAAGAATCGGTGGACTCACATGTAAAGATATATATAGTAGAAAACCTACTAATGAATCCCAATATAGTAAATAATTAAAATTCAAGGTTATGTTTAGCATAATTGATCCTACTCAAGCTCAAGCTCAACTTCCAAAATGCAGCCAAATAACTATACCAGTAATCATGTTGTTATTACTGCACACCCATATTTTCCCAACCACTTACACTTGCTCCAACCAACTACAAGCTATTTTGAAGGCATTTCAAAGCCAAATTTTAACACTATTGATATTTTGTCAAATATTTTTTTAGCAAATGCATTGCCGTCACAGATACACTTTATCTTTTTTGTAGTGGCAGCCTTGGAAAACATGAATGAAATGCATACAAAAGAGAAACCAAATATGCACACCTAAAAATCATCTATACTTGATTACCATCACAGTACACTATCAGAGTGAGAAAGAGAGCAAAGGGAATTGTAGCATGCGCATCTCTTAGATTGGAGTGTTACACATGCATGTAAGCAAGAGGAGAGGAGACAGAGGAGAAGAGTGGCACAAACACTTAGACCAAGCTATTCCATTTGACATCGATCTCTATATGAACCCCTGTGAGCCTATTTATTAATTTAAGATGAGTTACAAAATAAAAAATAAAAATAAAAAATTATATATATATATATATATATATATATATATATATATAGAGAGAGAGAGAGAGAGAGAGAGAGAGAGAGAGAGAGAGAGAGAGAGAGAGAGAGAGAGAGAGAGAGAGTTTATATATAGAGGTGTCCCTGTTACGAATAATAGAGTCTTATCCACGTGCAATTTATATCATCCACTATATGTTGAGAAATAATCTGATCATAGAGATTGCTTTCCACATGTTAATAAACACTCACGCCAAGATACTCCGTCCCACATGGGTCTCTCTGTGAGCATTTAATTTTAGAAGATTTACAAAAACACACACACACACACACACACACACACACACACACACAGAGACAGAGAGAGAGAGAGAGAGAGAGAGAGAGAGAGAGAGAGAGAGAGAGAGAGAGAGAGAGAGAGAGTTTATATATAGAGGTGATTCTGTTACTAATAATAGAGTCTTATCCGCTTGCATCTAACATCATCCATTATATGTTGAGAAATAATATAATTATAGAGATTGCTTTCCACATGCTCTGTCGCTAATAATAGAATCTTATCCATGTGCATCTAACATCATCCGTCATATGTTGAGAAATAATCTGATAATAGAGATTTCTTTCCACATGTTAATCATTGTAGTAAATATATGTTGGTGTACCATAAGTAAATAGCATAACATACCCCCCATTAAAAATATTATTAGTTTTCAATTGCTATGTTATTAGCCGGCAAGTCATTTGCAAAAAATAAGGGTTAAAACTTACATTAACTGAATATAATAAATCAAAAAAATCTTACAAGCTTAAAACATATTTGATGATGTATTAAGTCATTCACGTATGAGATATTTTAGTAAGCCGCACCACTAGAATAAGTAGAATGCATTATATCCTTATGTAAAAGGTCTCAATCATCTCCTTATAACCAAGATGCATTAATATCATAACAATGTCATTTTTGTAATACACTCAAGTATACAAAATCATACTAATAGCAGTGGAGGTCAACCACATGTAGTATGATTTTTTAATTGGTGTTGCTTAAATTGCCAAATCAACACCAATTTGGTATGGTACTTAAAGCGCTGTATCTACAATGATGTTGCATTGCCTAAATTATCGACAAATTCCACTAGTGCTACCTAAACCATCAAATTGGTGCCAAAGTTGTACTGCATAAACTAGAAGATATTCACGAAGGACATGCTGCCTAAACCGAAGAATCTGCATTGTAAAGTTGGGGTTGCCTAAATTGACAAATCTATACTAGGAAAAAGTTGGGGTTGCCTAAATTGACAAATCTATACTAGGAAAAATTTGTACACTGCCTAAACCAAATTTTTTTTGTGTATATGACCAATGGATTAAGCATGACATAAACTACAAATTATTTACTACTAATAATCTATGTTTGTTTTGTAAAATAAATACTTATAATCATGGTGCTCATTGTTTTAAGTTCCCTCAGTTCTTATGCTCAACTTTATCAAAATGTACAAATTTGATTTATATCATCAAAAATTTATTTTGCTTAGCTTCATACAGAATGTCATTCATTACCCATTTGAGGGATGTAAAATGAGACTAGTAGCCTCCACATTAGGCTACTACCCAAACACCTCATCAATAGCGAACGACATAGGGGCACCATGTAACAGTCTTGTGGTTAGAATGCGAGAAAATGATGTGATAGATAGTGTAGCATACACATATCATGATGGAAAATGTGGAACACGTGACTTGATGATGCTGTGATATCAAATTGAATGCCAACTACATATGGAGAGAGAGAGAGAGGTCACAAACACATAGAGATAGAGGGAGAGAGACAACCACACTCCTATCCTAAAATGAAAGCAATGATATGGGAGAGCGCGAGAGATAGCGCCTCAAATGATGCACCACTAAATAACAAGAAGACCATCAGACACATCCAAAAACACACTTATCATTCAAGAAACTTTTGAAGTAGGTGACCCTTGGGTGTGGTCATTTATTCATGGAATACATTTATAAGAAGGTAATTCTTTTCATGTGTTGAAGGAGACACCATATGGTGCATGACATGAGCACGATGGTGATATGGTGTGCAAATAATAGAACCTTCTTGTGTGCATACTATGAGAATCCCACCAAGAGACCGTGGGTGCTAGTAGATAATAGAGAGTGTGCATGATGAAAGCAACGTGATAGATAGAGCAAGCATAGAGAGGGATCCGAGATAGAACAAGTGTGAGTGAGCGTCTGATTGTGTGTGAGAGGCCCTTTGTATGTAGAGATCTCCCCCCTTTATCGGTGTGAAGGAGGTTGTGATTAGCGAGATTTATTAGCACTTAATCAAGCTTGTCCATAGCTAGACATGGGAGCCTAAGCACATGGCTCAAAACCCACCATGTAGAGTGTTGTTTTGGCGTAGGTAAGGGCGTGTTTACACGCTGCCAAAAATGGTCCATTTCTGTGAGGTTTAGTGGCTTTGAATGGTTGGTGGTGGCCCTCGATAATGGTGGTCACACTTGGAAAATTGAAAACCAGCTTCGATATTGTGAAAAACACCTTTTAGGTGTTTAATACCACCTCAAACTTAGGGAAATACCATATGGGACTCAAAAAGTAGCATAATTGCCACTACTTCACATCAAGGCTTCAAAATGGTGTCCCTGCGTGTGGGCACACCACTATGCCACTGGAGGCAAAAAATAGGCCATTTTTGGCAGCGAGCATTGAGCTTAGATAAGACCAACTGGATAATGGCTTTACCTCCTCGATAGACTGCCCATTTTCCTGCTGTGCGTGCTTCTCGCATCTTTTGGAGTTATGCCTTTTTTTGTTTGAGTAGGGCGGGTGTGAGATCTTCTACAAACCAAATTTTAGTATCCTTGAGAAGCCTTGATTGCTCAAGGAGTTTGATTCGGTCCGCCTTGGTCTTGAAAGTGAGAATTTGCATGGTTGGTGTGATGCTCATGTGTAAGAGAGGTGATTGTTGCTAGATCCCATTGTACCAAGTGGGTTACTGCTTGGATACGGGCAAGTGGGCGATTGTTGGGTAAAGGCCATGACCGTGACCTGCGAGAACTCTCCTCTTTCTACATACACTCCAGCCCTCTATATCTCTTTTACATATGAAAAAGAGACACAAGCAGATTTATATACTGCTGTGTGTTTCCCCCAATTCCTCTCTTTTTTTATTCTCCTTCCCTCTTCCTTGCACGCACATGCACATGCACATGCACATGGGCTAGCAATCCCTTTAGCAATGAGATGAGAGAGCACACGAGATAGAACCTCAATTGATGCACAATGAAATAAAAAGTAGAACATCATACAAATACAAATCACGGTATATCGTGGACAAATTTTTTGAAGTTGATGACCCTTGGGTGCGGCCATTTATTCATGGAATGCATACTTAAGGTAACTCTCCTCATGTGTCGATGGAGATGCCATATGGTGTATGGCATGAGCACGATGGTGATATGGTGTGAAAATAGTAGAGCCTTCTGGAGTGCATAGTGTGAGAATCCCATCAAGCATTAGGAGAAATATGAACCTTGCATGGGCCTTGTAAGGAGTCCTAATTTTTAGGGATTAAGGCTAATGGTGTGTAGGGTTAAGGGGACAAGGGCATTCAAGAAGCTAGTTTTGAGTAGGCTTTTCTAGCCTTTTTTTTAGACACATGTAGGATGTGGACCTAAGAGGTCACCTTCTCTCTTTAGCTTTTTGAAAGTGAAGGGAGTAAAGAGGTGTGGCCACATCATCAAAAACGTGGATCACTAAGAGCCAAAATTTGACTTTTAAAAAAAAAAGTTATTTCTACTTATTTTTGACTTAAAACTCCCCCCCAACATATATCCATATCAAAAAAGTATTTTTTGACATTTTTTTAAACTTACAAGCACTAAAAGTCCAATTTTTCAAAAAAAAAAACTCCCCCCAAAAAAAAAAACCTTTCTTCTCTCTTCCTCCTCCCTCCGTTCTCCCTCTCCTCTCCCTCCCTGCCCCTTCTCTCCTCCTCCTCCCCTCTCTCCCTCTCTCCCACTGTCCCCTTCTCTCCTCCCATGTTCCTCCCTCTCCCTCCCTGCCCCCTTCTCTCCTCCTTCTCTACTCTCTCTCTCTCTCCCCCACTACCCCCTTGTCTTCTCCCATGTTCCTCTCTCTCCCTCCCCCCTCTCTCTTTTCATCCTTTGCTTCCTCATGCAACAACTACCATGGTGCTCAAGGACATCACAAATCGTATGCATACATATTTGCTTGTTCGCAATGTTTGCATCGAAGGCCGCACGTGAGGGTGAGCAGAGGTCATCCCATGAACGTCGTAGCATCAGTGAGATGAATGTTGACGATTCTTCAATATCTTGCCAATACCATCACATATTTGAATAAAACACCCCTTTATGCAAGGTAACAATATACTTCTTACTTTTGATTGTGTTCTTCTTATCATAAACTTTGAAGTCTAAGGTGTTGCCTCTACTTGTTTTGTAGTGCTTGGCACAAAGGTTGCTTTTATGCACAAATAGTGAAAGGCTGCAGGTTAGAGAGGCCAAGTGTCACCACTTTTCCTCTAAAACAGTCTTCTTTGTTACATCTTGCAGGTAGGTGCTTCAAATCCATGCTTATTAGGGGTGGTAGTCTCATCCTAATGTATATTTTTATATTGTTTATTCCCAGCTAGATAGAAATACTTGCAAATTTGTACAACATATACTTAACAAGTGTCTTCATTATATAGCTTGCAAATGTTGAATTCATACATGTTTTTGTTACAAGGTGACCTCTTGCTATGCTAGTTGAGTGGCGTTGTTTGCAAGAACGGCTCAAGGAACTGGCATAACATGAAGCTTTTACGGTGGCACAAAGCTCTCCTCAGCGGCAATGTGGCTCCCACTACACCAAAAATCATTATGCTGACATGAAGAGATCCCTAGTAGGACAATGCAAAAACTTTTCATCAGCAGCAACACACTCTTTCCTAACATGAGGGCACTCCTACCAAAGATATTTTTATGTGATAGGTCACCCCAGGAGCATACCATGTCATGGAATGGATGTAAGAACTATGACCACACTACTCCTTGTAAAGTGTTCACAGATGTATGTTTATCAAAGTTAATGCGAAGAAATTTGGACTTTTTTGTTTGTTGATGTGTAAGATCACTCTAGGTCTACCATATTTTAGATTGTTTGATAAGTTAAATAAAATTTGTAGTCATTTAAAGTGTAAGTTTGTTTTTGTTTGGTAAGATTGTACATGAGAAGACATAATAAAGGATAAGAGATCTTGATGGAATAAGCCTCGATTAGATTCCTACCATGCACTTGTGACACCAGACCTCTCCTTAAACCTTTTGATTTCTATCATTGTGGGAAGTCTAAGGGTGGTCTATTTTCAAATTTTTAGCAATAACTTTTTTTTAAAGGAAATTTTGGTTATTTTAAAGTTTGTACACAGTCTAGGAGTTCATTCTGATTGTTTTCCTTCAGTTTCAATTTTTGATCGAGGGCACTCCTTGGAAGCCACTTTTGAAGGTGTTAGGGTGAGATTTTGAGAAAGTTTTGTATGTAGGAAATGCAGTCCTTAACACAATAAAAAACATTAGTTCTCTGAGTATTTTCAGATTCCATGGTTTTAATGCCCGTTTGAGCCCGTAGATTAAGGAAAAAGTAAGAAATGTCTGTTTTACATCATTTTTTAAGAAATTGCCAACTTGCACGTTGATTTTTGGAAAATCCGAGTAGGATATGATTTTTTTGCATCACACGATAGTCGAAGAGCGCGAAGAGATGAACAAATTTATGTGAGACAAGCCCAGACAGATTCAGAGCCAATTGAACACTAGAAGCTCTTGAAAACAGCCTAAAAGTCCAACACTTAAAAAAAAAAACAAAAAACTTACCACTTGAATTATGACAATGCATAAAAATAAAGCCTGTACTTGTCATTTTAGGGCCCCAGGGACCCTCAACATGAGGGGCCACAAGGGCGCGCAAATCAGCCATCCAAAATAAAAATAAATCTTGTACTTGTCATTTTAGGGCCCCAGGGACCCTCAACATGAGGGGCCACAAGGGCGCGCAAATCAGCCATCCAAAAATTTTGGATGGCTGATTTGCGCGCCCTTGTGGCCCCTCATGTTGAGGGTCCCTGGGGCCCTAAAATGACAAGTACAGGCTTTTTTTGATGCATAGCCATGAGATAGAATTGGGCAAATTGATGTATTCATAGCAAACTCCCCCCCCCCCCCACAATGGCAAATAGCTAAACATTGTATCATGCCATGCATAAAAATAAATCTTGTACTTGTCATTTTAGGGCCCCAGGGACCCTCAACATGAGGGGCCACAAGGGCGCACAAATCAGCCATCCAAAATTTGGCCACAAGGGCGCGCAAATCAGCCATCCAAAATTTTTGATGCATAGCCATGAGATAGAGTTGGGCAAATTGATGTATTCATAGCAAACTCCCCCCCCCCCTCACAATGGCAAATAGCTAAACATTGAATCATGCCATGCATTAAAAAAAGCTTGTACTTGTCATTTTAGGGGCCCAGGGACCCTCAACAAGAGGGGCCACAAGGACGCGCAAACTGGCCATCCAAAATGCTTGTACTTGTCATTCTAGGGCCCAGGGACCCTCAACAAGAGGGGCCACAAGGGCGCGCAAATTTTGGATGGCCAGTTTGCGCGCCCTTGTGGCCCCTCTTGTTGAGGGTCCCTGGGCCCCTAAAATGACAAGTACAAGCTTTTTTTAATGCATGTCCATGAGATAGAACTGGGCAGTTTAATGTGTTCATAGCAACCCCTGCCCCCCCCAAATGGCAGATACCTAAACCTTGTATCATGCTTATCAACCATTTTTTACTTCCTTGTGTCCATCCCCTGTTCTTGGAAATATCTTGGTCCCTATTTGTGCCTGGATGGGCATTCTACGCGCCGTTGTGGTCCCTCTTGTTGAGGGTCTCTAGGGCTTCAAAATGACAAATAGGGGCTTTGTTTTAATGTATGGCCATGAGATAGAGTTGTAGTGTTTGATGTCCGGAGTATTCACTATGTCAAATTTTCCTATATCATGTCCGTTCACCACAATGGATTGAAAGTAGCCTTATAGGCCTTACCTACACATGTTTCTGTAACTTTACAAGAATATAAATTCCTTTCTGTTGAACACATGTGCTATGTTACATATACTTTAGTGAACTCGCAAGGTCAAAGGCCTCACAAATTTTGTGCACTCAGAACATTTAGCACTAGAAATCAACCAAACAAGGAGCCAATTTTTACTTCCTTGTGTTCACCTCGTGTTCTTGGAAATGTTTTGGTTAAGCCATTTCTTTGGTATTTAAAACCACATGTGACCCCTATTGTTATAGTATTCGACCAAAGGTTTCTTGATTAGCAGTTATATAGGTTCGAGTGATACATATCTTCTATGTTAACAATGCATGTATCTATAATTTATGTTTACACTTTCTCTATCCAAATGAGCTACATAGTAAAAATCAAATCTGCAATTCAACAATTAAGTTCACAAGGTGATAGATATTGGTATGATCTTTAACAATACCAAATAAATAGCTACCAATAGCGAATGAATAGGGATATTTAAGAAGGTTTGATACCAAAAACTTGTCAACACTACTCAAAAAGGTGGAAACTCAAAGGCTTTATAATATATATGATGAAACAAGAATCAATAATAATTCACCCCTATATATCTACACCTCCATCTCAAGTTGTCATTTCTCTAAGTCAAGCTTGGCATAGGAATAGTATGGAAACAATAACATTTTGGAAAGCAAGAATTTAGCTTTCTCAGCTTTTGAAATGTTGCTATTGATATATATTCAACATCCCCAAATGAGGACATCTTGACAAAGGTTATGATCCACTTAATAAGAATAACCATTAGTGATTAAACTGAAATCAAAATATTGCATGAATTTCTTCATGGTGGAATGATTAAGACTTGAAACTTCAAACATCTTACAGACAAATCAGAATATCCAAATAAATCAACAATATTTCTCAAATCTGTATGAAACTCCAGTAATCTAAATAAAATACTCTCACTCAGTGCGACACCATTTAACAAAAAGAAATATTTATATTGCATTTATAGAGGAATCCAGCCTCATAAAAATAATTACAAATGGAGACAATGTTGTTGCTGTTAGGCTTCTGTTACAAGTATTTGTCTTTCTCATCTAGAGATTCATATACACGAGTATTTGTGTGTCTATGACACTAGGGAAGATAGTAGTACTATAGGGATGGCTTTTCTAAGAGCTCCTAGAGAGTACCTATTGGTTCAAGATTCTACAAAAATCCTACTATTCTTATCAAAATCTTTTAACACGGTAGTGAAAGGTTCCTCACGGAACAAAAATAGGGTGATTTCCATCTCTGCACATGGTTGCTTGCTCATGTCCTCTCAAAACAAGTTGACTCTGTAAGTAAACAACAGATTATGTGAGCACAAAGTTATAAAGTACAAAATGATATCATTCTAATAATCTAATGACAACTATACAAAGAATAAATTATAAGAAAAATCTTTGATGACTCTCCATAGATAACACAACTTACTTACATTGTGAGACTCAATCACATGCTACAAAACTATAGATGGCGCACCAAAGCCATCAACAAAATAGCACCACCCAATGTTATGAGGTGTGAAGCCTAAACATTGAAAGCCATAAAGAGGTTAATTCCCTCCAGCATGATAAACTTAAAGATGGAGATGATCTTAAGCTCTGAATGTAAGCTACAAGGGTAGTTTTCTCACCATTCTATCTTTATGTTGGAGAGCAATGCCCATGCACTATTCACACCTCCTGTTCTTGTGGTATGCAAGTCATGTGAGTTGATGCTTTTTCCACCTTCGGGAGTAGAGGTTTCCATGTAGTGCGAGTGAATGAAAGTAGAAGGAGGAGAATCTTGTTTCATGCTGTAATGGAGGTGAGAGAAGGGAGAGGAGCTAGCTTGGTGTGGAACTATGTGGTGGGCAAGGGGAAGAGATGGGGAAGAAGCTTGCTTGGTGCTACAATGGAGATGGGAGAAAGCTAGTAGAGAGATAATGTTGGAATATAGGGGGTGCATGTGGTTGTTGCAGCCATGGAGAGCTTGGAAAAGGGTTTGTAGAGAGAGAAAATCACTTTTAGCTATAGAATAGGTTTGGAAAGACTTTGGAGGGTGGAAAATGATGTTTTGAAAATTTTTGGAAAAAATTATTTTTTTGGAATTTTTTAGTGCACGTTTTGACTTTTGGAGGTCAAAAATACTTTTTTGACCATGAAATAGGTTAGGGGACCTTTTAAGGAGGGAAAACTTGAAATTTGAAATTTTTTGAAAATTTAAAATTTTTAGTGTACTTTTAAATCCGGGCAAAAAAGTGGGGGAAAAAAAAGGTCAAAGTGGTCCCCCCCCCCCCCCCCCCCCCTCCCTTTCCCCTAGCCACCTCCCTTACCTTCTCACTAGGTAAGCCATTAAGAGGTGTAAGGCTACCTTCACCCACTTTTTGAGGTATAGAGTGTTTCAAATCTATCTTCCACCCCCTCCCTCAATTCCTTAATCACCAACCCAAGGGCCCCTAGAGGGTTCATATTTTTTCTAATGGAGATCGTGGGTGCTTAATATTAGAGAGTGTGCATGATGAAAGTGACACGAGAGTTAGAGAACGAGCATAGAGAGAGATCCTAGATAGAGCAAGTGTGAGTTGGTGTCTGATTTTGTGTGAGAAGCCCTTTGTGTGTAGAGAGCTCCCTCCTTTATATGAATGGAGGAGTTGATTAGCAAGTGTTATTAGCACCTAATCAAGCTTATCTTGCAGCTCGAAACCCATCAAGTAGAGTATGTGTTGTTTTGGTGTTATCTTGGATGATGATGATGCTAAATACTCTAGATAGGTCTTGTGTGGCCACTACTTAGAGAGAGGTAAGATATATAATGATTTCATGGATTTAAAATTACAAAAGATAGAGAGTGGGATGGGGTTTTACCGCTAGGCTAGGCAAGGCTCTCGGTTATTTACCAAAGCTACAAGCTATTAGCAATTTACTAGCTAAAAAGGGCGTGCAACATTGATGAGAAATAGTCGGGACTCATGCGGTTGGTCTTATCTAAGCTTAATGCTTTTCAAGGTACATTTTTGGCTCCATTGTGTCGTATTGTTCACTATTGTATGCTTTTGGTTGTTGCCTTTGTTGTCGAAGTTCATCGTCGGAAATATGGTTTTATTATTTTGTGCATGTTAACGTGCAATAGTGGTATTCTTATTATTTTTGATGTGTATTGGTGTGTGTATGAGCATGTAGAGGTAGTATGATTGGGTTCTTTAGTACGTGTATGTATGTATAGTGGATGTGTGTGTGTGTGTGTGTGTGTGTCTATGGATACAAAGAAGAGTGTGCATTGTTACTACCTAGCAGCGAGTCTTGAGAGCAGGTATAGTGGTGAACTGAGAGAGAGAGAGAGAGAGAGAGAGAGAGAGAGAGAGAGAGAGAGAGAGAGAGAGCCATACTATTTTTGGCTTGCCCCAAAGGGGTGTTAGTGACGCCTTCCCTTTTTTCTAACAAAAAAGGAGAGGTTTTTTTTCAAAAAAAAGTACAATCTTTTGATTGGTTGGTTGCCAGACGAGACACTCACTATAAAGATAGAGCTTGAAGGACACTCATCAGAAGGATTTTTTGAAATCATGATTTGAAAGAGGCTATTACTTTGTGTGACAGGAATCTTTGAGCTTTCTAAGGGTAATCATTACAACATCAACATGCTTGGGTAGAGCCAGAAGCACTTGAGGGGACAATGTGCCATCTTCAACTTTGAGGGCTCTGGTGGTCAAAGTTGGAGCCTTGGATATGGAGAGACACAAGAGATTGGAGTTCCCTTTTGCACAAAGGCACAAGATCAGTACATAGGACTCATCACTGCTTGCTTCTACATGCTTTCCATAGCATTAGTGCTATGATCTCACGTGACCCGCCTCCGACAAATCTCTTTCGCTCTTACAATCCTGTCGATCCTATACAACTTCTCAAGCTCACTCACTCACATACGTGTATATATATAGATGTATGTCACCCAGCTGGTGCTTGTTAGTTTGTTACAGAGGGCTCTATCATGGTGGTGCATGTTCGTCATCGTGGTGGTAAGTGTATAGATATTGAAGGGGAGAGAGAGAGAGAGAGAGAGAGAGAGAGAGAGAGAGAGAGAGAGAGAGAGAGAGAGAGAGAGAGAGAGATGATGTTTCTATGCAACAAATCAAAGACATGAAGCAAGGTTCATGTTTGCTCTTGGTTGACACAGATAGGAAAGGTTGGGTCGGCACATGCATGACTAAAGTGTGCCGCATCATCAGACAATGCTTATATGGTAGAAGCAAAGCCTCTTTGAGTTGGAGGCAGGTGTACCAACGTGACGGGGGGTGGATTACGTGGCAGGTATTGTGGTGGGCAGGATGGGAAAATAAGTGTCATCTTTCTTGTCATGCTGTATTATACGTGATCTGTACCTACATAAGGATTCAAAAATACCTTGCAAGTGGCTGATCAAAGCCCATTATTGCTCAGCTACCAGTAATCTTGCACGTATTACACTACTTAATTATTGTTTTATTCACTTCATTTTTGTTCAGTTCTTTGTACGTTGTTAGGAGTTTTTTGGAGCAGTGCGCATATGTATATACACATGCATGGTGCATAAAATAAAGAATTGCCCATTCTTCAGAGCCAGGTGGTTACATGGGGCCCACATGTGTACAGTTAGGACAACATGTACATAGTGCATCGATTTTCATTGTCACTAGTATCAATGTGTTTTTTCTATAATAATGAGGAGTTGGTAGCGTGTAAAATTCTCAAGGAAGCTATCCATGGGTTGACAACATGAGGTAAGCAGGTGTCTCAGATGGCATCTAGTGACGTCAGGAGGTCGAATGGGGTCAATACTTGCACGTGGATAAGTACGGACACGACGTGGGTGTTTTCTTGTGATAATTATGCAAAAAGGTCATCATGAGGACTATATTTTGGGCCACTTCACGTGGTTGTGGGATGCATTATTGGAAAAAGTTGAGTGCCAGGTGTGCGGATGGACGTAGAAGGGTGACAAAAATGCATTGCGTGGCCAGTTTTTGGCATGTTCAGGGTCCGTTTAAGGTCAACTAAAAGGCCAAAGGTGCCCAAGGGATAAAGTGAAGTGTGGACATTGAAAAACCTGAGAAAAAGACCAGCAAAACGTGGAGAGAAGAGGAGGAACAACCGCAACTGAGTTTTTGCTGTTTTTGGAGCCTATTTTGGCCATAAACTGCTCATCCGAGGTCGTGTATTTGTACATGGCGTGGTTTATTCCATTGTCTTCACAGCTCCTTTATCCATTACAACAAGTGGCAAGGCATGATCCATTGCAATGGGATGACAAGAGTGAAGAAGTGTTTCAAGAGGTGAAAGAGGTGTTAGGGGGGTTGTCAGCCATGTAGGCTCCTGATTGGGAGCAAGTGTTTTATGTAAATCCATCAGTAGGGGATGATGTCATTGGAGCCATGCTATTGAAAAAGGGGAAGGAAAGTCATTATATGAGGCCAGTGTATTGTGCAAGCCGAGTGAAGTTGGTAGCAGAGAGAAAATTCTTGGAAGTAGAGCTAGTGATGGCCAGTGTAATATTGCTTGTCAACGATTTTGTCATTACTTGCTACCATGACCTTTTGTTTTCTTGAAGAGTTACGTCTTTTAATGGCACTAACATGTCAAATGTGGTCAAGAAATGGGTAATTGACTTGCAAGAGTTTGAGTTCTCTTTTCTAGTGGAAGACAGTACAAGAGCTACCCTAGCTGATTTGTTGACTTACAAGGAGAATCCTCTTCTTGTTAAGAAAGAGGTGATGAGAAGGGTAGTTGAAGAAGTGCCACAGATCAGCAATGCACATGTGTTTTTCTTTGATGGCTCATACAGAAAGAGCCATGATGCAGCTTCAGGGGGTATAGCACTTTATGATCTAGAGGGGAAGCTAGTATGCAAGAGAGGGTTCAAATTGAATGCACATAGTAACAATGAGGCTGAATATGCTACTTTGAAAGCCGGATTACAAATATGTTTGAAGCATGGGATTAGAAGGTTGAGCATAAAAGGTGATGCCTTGTTAGTTGTGAAGCAAGTGTTGGGTGTGTGGAAGAGCAAGAACCCCTCATTGAAGGAAATGTGTTGCAGAATTAAAGGCCTGTTAAAAAAGTTCGAAGCATGGAGCATCGACACATTGAACATGCTCTAAATGGAGAGGCACATGAAGCAGCTCAAAGCATGATTGGGGAGCTATTTATGTTGAGGACCAATTTACCTCTTTATCATGGCGAGAAAGTTTGGCTCAAGAAGAGGAGTTTTTGCTAACAGGAATCATTCCGAAGGACATTCAGAAGTCTAAAAAGTATGGTTTTGTGCATAGGGCATGTTAGCAGCAAGCTAACACGGACACCATTTTTCAGATTTCTCCTTGTAAAACAATTATTATTTTGATATATCAAGAATATTGTAACTCTTATTTTCTCGGATAAACCTTGTAATTAATGAGCCGGGGCTACAAGCTTCCAGATTGTATCAGCCAATCATTTCCCAACTTTGGTAGAACTCTAGATTATTAGTTTTGACCACCCAAAAACCTTGGCTTAGGTATAAAAGCTAATTTTTGTAAGTTTTTCAGAAGTTTTTGGATAAGAAATACACAGCGTGAGCTAACGGCGCTCACTTCTCTCCTTCTCGCGCTTCGTACTCCCTCTCCGGTTGTCACATTGTGATTGCGTTTGTTGCATTGCAACCGCAGGTAAAAGCTCTACGCATTGACATAAGCCATTCACGTATTTCGTAGCTTCTGGCATCGCCGACCCGCAACCTAATTTTATCATAACTAGGAATTTACACTTTTAAATCAAAAACTAAGCATAGGCAGGATATTGGGGCATCATTGCTAAGCATTTAGATGCATTCTGG
Source organism: Adiantum capillus-veneris (assembly GCF_014529385.1). NCBI lineage: Eukaryota > Viridiplantae > Streptophyta > Polypodiopsida > Polypodiales > Pteridaceae > Adiantum > Adiantum capillus-veneris. The sequence continues at coordinate 49,102 of NW_028221745.1, forward strand.
GTCGAAAACGACTAGGTCAAAAATCCACTGCTGTTAATAATCGCGATTTTGGGATTTGACCTAAAGTGGGGTTTGAGACCATAGACATGTGTGCATACGTCTTATAAACTTTTCCTAGAAGTTTCGTTATGTTTGGATGTCCTTTGATGCTGTAACAGATGTGATTTGTTTGCTGATGAGCGATTGGCTTTTGGTGATTTCAGTCACTTGAGTGTAGCTTGAGTTAGATGCAAGTTGTTAGTTGTTTTCCGAGAGATTGACAACCTCTTGTAGCCTCCATGCACTAGTCGAGTCAACTTCGTCCCATAGCTTGACAAATTAATCGTGGCTCTCACTAATACTGCAATAAGATAGGATAGTGAGGTTAGACATGCGTCCCACATTTGGCGCCGCTGTCGGGGATTGAAGAGACCTAAACTAGGGAAAAACATGAGCGTCTTGTGTAGTTGTCCTTTAACTTCCTCTAGTTTCGCCTAGAGTTTAACACTTTCTTTTAGAAACCGCATAGCTTAAGATTGTCGTCTTTTACTGTGTAGAGGTAGCTTGGAAGTAATCGCACTTGCTGAGTACCTTTAGGACTGCAGGATTGTAGATTTAGATTAGGATTTGGAGAATGATTGGTAGACAAAACAAGTCTTAAGATCAAGACTCTGAAAAACATAAAAAACACAAGAAAACGAGTGTTTGTGGACACTTTTTTCACAACCCCATTGCATGAGAATTTAAGAGTAGAATAAGTAGAATCCGAGGTGGATTTTAGAACATTGCTCTCTCTGAAAGAATCAAGTGTGAGTTATTATTGGAAGCTGCAGAATTTCAGGTCTACGGATAGAAATAGCTTGAAAAGACTCGAATCCACTCAATCCGACTGGAGAGTAAGCCTAAGAGTTGTCCGAACCAGTGGGTAAGCTCAAAGACAGTTCGATGTAAAATTTTTAAGAAAACTCAGATTATTTACTTTTTCTTGACATTTTAGGCCAAATTAAGTTTTGACTTGATTCATAGGCTTAAAATACATCATGTAAAGACTATCTTTGAGAAAATTGCAAAAAAGTGCTCATTTCAAGCCTAAAGTTAATAATCGCTATTATTAACTTTCTGCTCTAAATTGGCCAAGGTTTATACCATTGACTCATTGCATGTGTACAAACAACTTTTGTAAAGGCCCAAAAGATTTGGATCACTAAACTGGCAAAAAACTAGGTAAAAACTAAAGTTTGTATTGACTTTTTGAGTCTGGAGTATAAATTTTGAAAAAATTTGTCCCAACTTGTTGAAATTTGATGCATAGGCTTATGTTGATGTGATAAACATGTGTATATGCTCAGTTGACCAAAAATTTGCAAAAAATTGTCAGAAGTAAATAATCGCGATTATTTACATCTGCCCTATTTTTCAATTTTTTGACCACGTCTGCATACCACTAGCTTCACCATGTTGTAAGAAGCCCACAAACCAAATTTGGTAAGATTTGGACCACTGGAGTGAAATTGGTGACTAAAATTACGAAGTTAGTCTGCGGATAGATAATTGATGACCGTTTGACCAAAAATTATCCAAACTTGATGAAAATTGGCTAGTGACCTTAATTTAAGGTGCTTCATTGATCTGTGTCAAAGTTGGGGCAAAAACTTGCAAAAATATAGCTGGATTATTTACATCTGCTTCAAAACTTGATGATTTTGCAAATTTGAGTATACGACAAGGTTAAGCACATCAAGTAAACCTCACAAATCAATTTTGGTGAAATTTGGATCCCAAAAGTGAGACTTCAGCCAGATTCTCGAAATCAGAGTCTGCGGACACCAAACAGTTGATAAACTTGATCAGAATTGGTCCAAACTTGTTGAAATTTGCCCAAAGACTCTAACAAGTTGTATACTTGCCAAACCTATCAAAAAAGTGCAAAAAATTAATAAAAGTAAATAATCTCGATTATTTACTTCTGCTATCCAGAGACATCATTTTGGACTTTTGAACTCATACAGTGATAGACCAACATAACATAAGGCCACATGGCAATTTTGGGTTCAATCGGATCAAATTGGTACAGATACACTCAGTTTACAGGTTGCAGATTAGACCTTTGATTTTTGCTAAAGTCGAATCTGAAAGTCAAATTTTGACTCCCATAGCTTGATTAAGTGATCCACAGAGACCAATCATGAGAGTTCTCAAGAGCTCTACTGTCTTTATAGAAGAATAGCTAACTTGATTAAATTTGTATAGGAATCAGGTTGCAGACGAGGAATCAACGGCTTGACAGAAAGTTGCAAGTGAATCGAGTGGAAATTGACGACAATTCAATCCAAAGGTGAGTACTCTATCCAGGGCTTCATAAGTCTATATGAACCTTAGATCTGGTCCTGTACTAGGAAATCAGGGCATCCTCGGAGAAACCTCCAGTAGAGTATCTACTGAACAAAGCATGAATCAAGGCAATTCCTTGCACACAATTCTTGAAGAAGTCTTAAACACTTTTTCAGATTCAACATCCGAAATGTCTTCTTACTCGACTCACTCGGAAACCGGAATGACAGTGCGCTATAAGCATATACTATCTTTTAACAAGACTAACCGTCATGGAGCCCAGGTTTACTTGGACCCTAACAAGGAGTATGCTATTCACATTGATGACCATGGTATTGAGTTCGAAGAAGAGGTTAGGATAAACAAACAAGGAAAAATGTACATGGATCGAAACGGAACTCAGTATTTATAGGTCGAAAACCCTGACGTGATAGACAAATGGGGATTAGAAGTAAACACTATAATCCCAGATATGTTAGCAAGAAGGACCACCAACTTTGGAATTCGAGGGATACGATCAAGCATGACTTGGTTTTGTGCTACAACAGTCAGCTGGACAACACCTTCCAAAAGAAGTTTCAAGTTAAGTGGGAAGGCCCTTTCAAGGTAGTGGAGTGTTTTTCAAATGGTCCATATCAGTTGGCTAACCTGGATGGGATTCTACATAAGTCAAGGGTAAATGGACCGCGTCTTAAATTATATCATGCCAGGTTAATGATGGTGAATCAAGATGAGCTGTCTGTGGAGCAAGTAATGTTTGTGAGGGATGAGGAGACCTGTGACGCGGCGAGTCTCATATCTCTTTTTGCTGCTGATCATGAATGATCTAGCAGGCTAGGGGATGGGCAAACTATGTTAGGAGTTTTTGGAGCAAGGGATTGCGCATATGTATATACACATGCATGGTGCATAAAATAAAGAATTGCCCATTCTTCAGAGCCAGGTGGTTACGTGGGGCCCACATGTGCATAGGTAGGACAACATGTATATAGTGTATCGATTAGTGTCACCAGTATTAGTGTGTTTTTCATCGTCACCAGTATTAGTGTGTTTTTTTTTAATAATAATGAGGAGTTGGTGGCGCGTAAAACTTCTCGAGGAAACTATCCGCGGGTCAACGACATGAGGTAAGCAGGTGCGTCAGATGGCATCTAGTGGCGTCAAGAGGTCGAATGGGGTCAATTTTCCACGTGGATAAGTACGGACACAACGTGGGTGTTTTTTTGTGATAATTATGCAGAAAGGTCATCATGAGGACTATATTTGGGGGCCACTTCATGTGGTTGCAGGATGCATTATTGGAAAAAGTTGAGTGCCAGGTGTGCGGATGGACGTAGAAGGGTGACAAAAATGCACTGCGTAGCCAATTTTTGGCCTCTTCGTGGTCCGTTTGAGGTCAACTAAAAGGCCAAAGGTTCCCAAGGGATAAAGTGAAGTGTGGATACTGAAAAACGTAAGAAAAAGACCAGCAAAATGTGGAGAGAAGAGGAGGAACAACTGCAATTGATTTTTTGCTGTTTTTGGGCTTGTTTTGGCCATAAACTGCTGATGCGAGGTTGGATTTGAGCACTTTGATATTGTAGATTGGGGTTTTTGGCCGCTCCGGCCGCAATGGCGCTATGAATTTTGCCAAATTCCTCACTTTTTCTTGCTGTTTTGGCTGTGTAATTTTCTCCTGTGTGAGCGAAGCCTCTGTTCAAATTTGTGACTGTATCTGGCATATTTCATACATATTGTGTGAGCTATTTGCCCCATTGGTGTTGGCCCAAGCTCTATTGTACCTAAACATAAAAAATTCTCCTCTTTTGAGCTGAGTTATTTGGGTGTGTGTGTGTGTTTGTGTTGAGTGGGAAAATGGATAGTCTCTCTCCTCTCACTCCATCGGCGTGTTCCCTGTCTCGGCCAGGTGGATTGGGTAAGCCGAGTGGTGCCCCATAGTATGTGTGTGTGTGTATTATCCCAAGAGTGCGTGTCGGGTGATTATAGAGGCTTTGTGTGCGTTTCCAACCCGCTCACAACGTCCTTGACCACTCCTCGACCTACTTCTTTCAAATTTTGCCTCGACAGTCTCTTTCACCACTATCGTTGCCGATCTTTGCCACAACAACACTTTATTTTAGTCCTGCACCTACAACTGTGCCCTCCCTTTTTCCATCATTGTTGCTTATATTCACTGTAGTAGAACTTCCTTCTGGTCCTCCATCTACCATTCACACAGAATCCTACCACCAATCCATGTTGAAAATGGGAATCCTTTCCCATGCACCTACATTAGCGGCTAGCTGAAGAGAGTATAGATATGAATGCAAGAAGAATTAGGCACATCAGTGTCAGTCACCATAGTCATGCTTGTGATGTGGTAGCATCTTCATCATCGCAGCCAGGATCTTTCCTACATGGAGAACAATAGAGAGTTGCAACAAAGGCCAATCCTATACAGTTTTTGAAGCTCACTCATGTGTGTATGTAGTTACATGTGCATGTATGCATATATAGATGTATGTCACCCAGTTGGCATTTGCTAGTTTATTAGAGAGGGCTCTATCATGATGGTGCATGTACGTCATCATGGTGGTGCATGTGTGTATGTGTATATATATATATATATATATATATATATACACACACACACACTAGTACGGCCGGTCGCCTGCGGCGGCCTCTCTCTCTTCCCCTCTCCCCCTCTTTATCGCGTGCAAAGGGGCTTGTTTTCATTTTGGACTTTAGCCTTTAGGTCGCAGATTGCGACACGTGTAAAAGGCTCCCCCTTCCGTCATATTATGTTAGTATATATATTATATATATATATATATATATATATATATATATATATATATATATATATATATATATATATATATATATATATATATATATATATATATAGAGAGAGAGAGAGAGAGAGAGAGAGAGAGAGAGAGAGAGAGAGAGAGAGAGAGAGAGAGAGACCCAAATCACCACCATTACCACCAAGAGCTCTTGCAATCAAGCCTCTCCCATTGAGATTGCATGTACTCCTCATCATCATTATCGCCCATTTTCGTCGTCCCCATCTACTGCTAACACATCATACTACCATGCCTCAACAACATTGACCTCTACCCACATCATCAGCAGTTAGCCTTGGTTTCATGTCAATGTTGTAGGGTTTTAATTGGAGGGTTTTTGCATGATGATGTAGCCATTAGTTAGGGGTTTCTACTACAAAGCTTCGGCATGGAAGGGTCAATGCTCTTTTTGTGTTTTTTCCTTTCAATTTTAGTGCTCTATAAGTAGAACGTTGGAGAAGCTTGGAGCCTTGTGTTTGGGTCGAAGGATAAAACCTCTAGGATTTGACAAAATTCAGCTTTAAGCTAGATATTGTGCTTGGGACCCACAATTTTGACTTTGTTGGACTGGGGCTTCTTTTACAAATAGTTAGGGTTTAGGGTTTCTTTACATGACCCAAAGAATGGATGTTATTGCATGATCAAGTCAACAGAGGACATGAGCTCATCAAATTGATTCAATTTGAAGTTGAAGGAAAGGTGTAAGCTCAACTAACCAATGAGACTGTAGATTGTAATCTAGTTTGTTGACATTCTACTTCAAGGGAAGTGCTATCGCCTATGAGCAAGACATTGGACATGAGGTAGTTGGCAAAGAGGACACAATTGCACCTGTAATCTGGTGGTTGCTCATGTAGACTACTCCCGTGTGCTGACAATGAACAAGGTGTTGCTGATTGCAACCCTTTATTGGTGGACGTGTGTGTGTGTGTGTGTGTGTGTGTGTGTGTGAGTGAGAGAGAGAGAGAGAGAAGAGAGAGAGAGAGAGAGAGAGAGAGAGAGAGAGAGAGAGAGAGAGAGAGAGAGAGAGAGAGAGAGAGAGAGAGAGAGAGAGATTGAATTATCGTCTATGGAGGTCATATATGACCCATGGGACCAAAGAAAAACATTACAACAGTTCCTTTTAAGTGAAGGTGATCATGATACATATCAGTTAGGGACAGAGGGTCCGTTCGAGGGGTAGAAAGAAAGGAAAAATCAAAACCTAAGGAGGATGAATTGAGAGAAGGGGAATTTTGGGGGTCCAAAACTCTTAAATGATGGATTTTTCACCTTGATATACTGACCATTTATCTTGCTTGCGTGCTTCATGCATCTTCTTGAGTTCACTTGCTTTACTCTTGAGTTGATTTATGGTTAGTTCCTCAGTGATCCATAAGCTTTTACCTTTGAGAAGTCGAGATTGGCGTAGCAACTTCATCCGCTCATCTTTGGCTTTGAAAGTCAGGATGCGGTGCTCAGGTTGCACATGCTTATGTGTGTCATTAACCCAAGAGACCACTTATCTCTTGATTTGAACAGGTTGAAGGATGTCATTGAGCTTGTCGATTGCTTCTTCGAGGGTGTCCTCACTAGTGCACCATGGTGGGTGGAGTCCCCCAATCTTGATTTTCAGGCTAAGAGATTCTTGTAGCCGGCTTTCTTGTAAGACCACTTGTATCTTGGTGTAAATCTTCTCATGTGTTGACTCATGGTTTTTTGTCTGAGCTGCCATAACAGGTTTGGTGATGCAAGCTTCAACTTCACGGGCTTTCGCAAGTAGAGCTTGGCTCTCTACTTCTTGTGCGTCTTCAAGCTTGCGTAGATGTTGTTTGAGTCGCTTGTTCTCTTTGATGAGTTCATGTATTTGAGCTTCAAGGGCTATAATTCTCACTTCTTGGCGGACAGCGGGATCTTTCCTTGGTGCCGCTGCCACTACGAGAAAAATATTTTGAGAAATGGGAGTGCCAAAGGAAGTCATTTATCATAATAATCAATATCTAATTCTCCTAAATGATTTTCTCATGTTAAACTGATCATTTTAATATGGGAAGTGCCAGGGGAGAAAATCTAGAATATTGGTTAAGCTAGTAGACCGGCCACGGTAGGGATCCAAAGGAGGGAAAATAGGGATCCAAAGGGGGGCTATCTGCAAAAGAGCCATGTGCAACAATGGGCTAAAAAGACCCTAAGGTTCAACCCATTAAGACTTCCAAAATGCTAAGGTTCCAAAATTCAAAGGTTGTGTCCAAAGGTCAACCTAGGGGAAATTGGATGCTTTGTGTGTGACCAAAAAGTCTTTTCAAATCCCTACATAGGAGGGGACGAGCCTTGGGAGTAGGGGATGAGAGAGAAAGTCACACACACACACACACACACACACACACACACCACACACACACACACACACCACACACACACACACACACACACACACACACACACACACACACACACAGAGGCTCCCTTTACACAAAGGGAATTAGGGACACATGTCAGCTCCCTAGCCCAGATGCCCACAAGGTGTGCCCAATTCTTATTGGATGGCCTTGGAGGTGGACCAATGAGAATTAGGCTAGAGTAAATTTAGTTTAATTAATTTAAAAACACTTAATAAAAGAACCAATGAGATTTAAGTCCTCTAGAAGACTATTGGACAGTCTCCCAAGGGGTCCAATGAGCATTCATCAGCCCAATGGCTTGCTTGATTCCTATGGGCCAGGAGCAAAGGGGTCTAATGAGAGTTTAGTTTGAATTATTAATT
>NW_028221746.1:0-55999 GCF_014529385.1 Adiantum capillus-veneris
AGGGCAATTTTTAGTAGGATGGATGGTTGAATGTCTTATTTTCCATGTTTGTGGAGCTTCATTGTTTGCTTGTAGGCTAGACCACATTGCCTAGCAGAATTTTGAAAGTGCATGGCTACATGACGTAGCTTAAAGGATTCCATGAAGCCCTCATCTCCAAACGCCGCATCAAATTGTTGGATAAATGCCAAGACTTTGTCCTTAGCACCAAAAGTGCCATCATAGGTAGGAAAGAGATGTTCTTTCCTCCCTCTTTGAACTTTTTGAGCTTGGACGAACTTTTCAAGGCGGCATAGGATTTCCTATGGCCTCTTCTTTTAGGTAGTTTGAGAGCTACACCATCACTTTCTTCAGAAGAGGAAGAGTATGAGGATGATGGAGAAGAGGGTCACCTCTTTCTGCATTTTTGTTCCCTTGTTCCTCCTTGTTTGCACCATCAATTTCTTCAAAAGAGGAAGAGGATAGAGAAGAAGATGGAGAAGAGGGTGACCTCTTTCTTGCCTTTTTCTTCTCTTGTTTTCTCTCTTCTCTCTTTGAATTATGGTGTAGAGAAGTATGTGATGTTCTTCTCCGTTTAGGGGTGTTGGAGAGCGTTTTTCCCGCCTTCTTCATGGAGCCATCTCCACCGAGGTGGTAGGAGACCCACTTCTTTCTCGTTCTTTCGGTGGGGGTGGGGGCTCTACCGTTGAAACTTGGGTTCTCCTTTGAGAGGGAGATGCTTCATCAAGTAGTAAGTTTTTGAGCCCTTCGTATGGATCCTCCTCTTCTTCCCTTATCACAGAGAGTCCTCTTTTGGAAGTCTCACCAGAAGCTTTCCTAGGCACTCTCTCTTCTCGGTGGGGAGTTTGGAGAATACCATGGGTGCACAATTGCTATAGCACTTCACCTTGGAGGGATGGGTTTCCCATGGCTTGTTGAAGCCTAGAAACAAGATAGTTTACAAGCATAGGGGCATCATTAGTTGCTCTTTAGTTAGCAAAATCAAAGCTATCAACATTCAATTCAATCTTTTTCCCCTTTTCAGCCATACTAGCAAATTTTAGATGTAAATTTTTACTTGTACTTTGACACTTCAAGCCCTAGTTTCTACTCCTCTTTACCTTCAAAAATAAGCACTCAAGTATCTATACTCCTGGTTCAAATATTATTAATTGCAAGTAATAGAAGAGAGGGTTCAACATAGCCAAGACAACACTCGTTCCTATCAAGCTTTAATAGCTCAATAATGGTTAAGCCATAGGCAAGTCCCATAGGACTCCCTTATCAAGACCATAGCTCTCGATGGTATCCCCATTAACTCCATGAAGAAGGCGTGCTTCAAGGATGAAAAATCCCTATTCTACTTACTCTTTTGCAATTAATAACACCAACCATTTGTAGCAAGCTTGAGTACCTCTCTTCTTGAGCAAGAAAAGAGAAACCAATAGCTCTAATACCATATAACATTTAATGCACTAGTAACTTGTGCGTAGCGGAAATTGATAACATAGTGAGAATTTCATTTATAACAAGTTCCTAATGAGCATAGAGAGAGTACTTCATTGGCGAAAACAACTTAGCAATTCACACCTAGCTAATTTGGCATTGACAATACTTGAAAAGAGAGAGAAATAAAACAATTGAAAATAGTTGAGGACCGGATTACATGCAACCGGTCCCCCCTCCATAAAGGCTTTGTATTATATCTTCTCCCATCAAGGGAGACTTTTGTACAATACAATCCTTGTGTTCCTTGAAAAAACTCATTGGTGCAATGAAGGTGGAAGCTTCATGCACCAAATTATGCTTGAAAACACATCTAGTGTCCCTAGCTTCAGTCCCAAACCTCACACACCTTCAAAAATGGTGAGAGCTAGCTGGGAATGAGGATGATTTAGAGGAAGAAGATGTATCTTAGGAGAAAGAAGTATTCTCCACACATAATCACTCTAATTAGCATAGCATAGCTTAGTAATTATCATGGTAGAGGAGATGAGCATGCCATTGAAGCTTGGCTCTTGGTTGGATTTGCATTCCATAGCCAAGTGTTGTTGGTGTAGACCTCTACTTCTCAATGCTTGGAGAAGGAGATGGATTTGTTCTTGCACACATGAGTTTGTGTGTGTGTGTGTGTGTGTGTGTGTGTGATCAATGTCTTAGACTAAAATGTAGCCCTCTCTCTCTTCTTGGTCAACCCCTCTTGCTAAATGCTCATGTTGGCCTCCCATTGGCTCCTGTAAAGCTTAGCCAATCGCAAATTAGAATCATAATTGATAGCCTTGTGACATGTGTCCCCCTTTCCCCTTTTGTGAGAGCTTTAGGTAATTAAATAATTCAATTAAACTCTCATTGGACCTCTTAGTCTTTTGTCCAATAGGAATCACGCAAGCCATTGGGCTGTCGGATGCTCATTGGACCCCTTGGTAGATTTCCCAATAGTCTTCCCGGGAGCTTAATTTCTATTGGTTTTTTATTAAGCATTTTTAAATTGATCAGAATAATTTTACTCTAGCCTAATCCTCATTGGTCCACCTCTATGGAATCCAATAGGATTTGAGGGGCGATTGGGGGCAACTGGCCTAGGAGCCTGACATGTGTCCAATATTCCCTTTGTGTAAAGGGGAGCTTTGGAGTTTGTGTGTGTTTCTATCTCATCCCCTAGTATTAGGGCTCGCCCCCTCCTTCCTAAGGATGTGGGAAGACTTTTTAGTCTTCCCATGACCATCCAATTTTTCCCCTGATTTGGCCATTTGGACAATTGAGTTTAGGAACTTTAGCCTATGGAAGTATTAATGGAGCTGAACCTTAGGTCTTATAAGCCCCATTGAAGCACATTGCTCTTTTGCAAACTTTCCCCCTTTGGATCCCTATTTTCCTTCCTTTGGATCCCTGCAGAGACTGGTCTAGCAGCCTTACCAATATTCTAGCGTTTACTCCCTTGGTACTTCCCCATATTAAATGATCAGTTTAACATGAGAGAATCATTTGGGAGAATTAGATATTAGTTGTTATGAAACTTCCCTCTATCATACTTGGTCTTTTGGCATACTACACATTTTGAAACATACTCTTGTATGTCCACTTTCATGGTAGGCCAATAGAAGTACGTTTCTACTCCTCGAAGAGTAGGCGGAATACCTCTATACCCCGCATAGGGAGGAGCATGGGATCCATACATGACTTTCTCACAAAGGGAGTGGGTAACACATAGCCTATTGCCATGGAGAAGATAACCATCCTACAAGGTGAATGGTTCCTCTTTCTTCCCCAAAGCAAGGGTTGACATTATGTCTCTATAGTCAGAATCAATAGCATACTCATCTATCATAAAAGATAGATCATTGTGAGTTGCTATCGACACCACATTAACTTTTGGTCGTCGTGAAAGTGCATTGTCCACTTGATTGTGCTTACCAGCAATGTGAGCAATATGGAAATTAAATTGTAAAAGAAAATTTGCCCACCTCATTTGTTTGTCGGAAAGCTTGATTTGCGTTAGGAAGTACTTGAGACTTTGGTGGTCTGTTTGTAAAATGAATGGAGTCCCCATTAAATAGTGCTTCCATGTGTCTAGGGCATGTAGAACAACTAAAAGCTCTTTCTCATAAATGCCTAAGACGCGTTCATCTGTATTGAGCCTTCTGTTGGGTATTCAAGCCGAGTATGTCTTAGATCATGGGCACAGTCTCTTAAAAGCATGCAGGCAGTCCCAGTTAAAGTAAAGTTTGCATGGTAAGGAAAAAAGCCTTTTATATGTAAGGTTAAGCAATCATCAATCAATAATAGCCTGTGGGTTTTCTTACTGCGTCAAATTCTCCTCTCTCCATCTCTCGTTCTACTGCATCTCCACCTGCACCCCATGGATCCTCATCGGGAGCACCCGCCATAGCCTTAGCCACATGACCAACAGATGGTATCAGAGCTTTGGCTCAACATCGGCGCTCGACACAAGCAACACGGGATCGGCCACTAGCAGAGGAGAGAGATGCGCAGTCGACCTGCAAAAAAATTAGACAAGCTCTGCATCAACGGTTTCGTCCTGGCTTGCTGATTGTTTTTCGTATCTTGCGCTCCTGCCAATTCGGCCTATACAGCCCGCTCATGAGCAGGTCTGTTACCCTCTCCATTGCGCTGGTCTGCAGAGCAAAAAAAAAATCGTTTTTCTTTATATTTGTGTTCACACTCTTATACATTGGCCACTCAATTGGCTTTTGAGTAAAGGTGTATTCACACCCTCGGGTACCCTCGCCCCCCAAATTCGGTGCTCGTCAATGCTCATAGTCTCTTAGCAGATCAAGAAATTGTGAATTTCCAAATTGTGGAAGGCAATCTACCTGCGTATTAAAAAAATGCAGCTATTGGAGACTTTGTTGGTGACAACCAAGAAGTTAAATAAAGCTTTGCAAAAGGGCCTTGTCCACCACGGTGGTTATAAAGAGCTATATGGTACTGGAGAACTAGATCGGACATAGAATAGCCCGATGGAGATTAATCCAATACTACATGTTGATCTGGAGAAGATGACAAACATCCATAAACCAACAATTTGCTTCGAGAACCAAGAGGTACTTCAACAGATGATGAACATCAAGATCTCCTTTGAGATTGCAGTACAAGTTTTCAAAACCATTTTTTTGACTTTTAGTATCCTAGATTTGTCAGCTTTTGTCTATTGCCAAAACCATCATAAACTTTCTGTCAAAGCCTCCTTTTAGATTATTTGTTGTCAGTCACGCTTGTCAGTTGTCATCATGTCAAAATTGTACGGGTTATAGACATTGCCATGAAATAAAATGGTAAGACCACCCTTTGTTGTTTGGTTGAGTTATGGTATGTCTCACACTGATGGTTGTTTGAGGGTACACACACACACATACCTATGCTATAGTCAAAGGGGGGGACTTCTACTCATGGTTTCAGGTGAATGGACTCTGCCATGGTATGTCTCGAGTCCATTGTAAGTAGTTTGGTCTTGAGGGGGGGGTTGTTGGGTATTCAAGCCCAGTAATGTCTTAGCTTGTGGGGGCACAGTATTTTAAAAGCATGCAGGAAACTCCCAGCTAAAGTAAAGTTTGCATGGCAAGGAAAAAGCCTTTTGTATGTAAGGTTAAGTAATCATCAATCAATAATAGCCTGTGGTTTCTATTACTGTGTCAAATTCTCCTCTCTCCATCTCTCGTTCTACTACATCTCCACCTGCACGCCATGGATCCTCATTAGGAGCACCCGCCATAGCCTTAGCCATAGACCCAAAATGTTCGGTTCTCATATGATATGGTATGCCCTTCTTGAAGCAAGACTGCTCCAAGGCAATCACCACAAGCATCACATTGGACCTCAAATGGTTTTGAGAGATTTGGAAGTATGAGGACTGGTTGGGAGGTAAGCTTTTCTTTGACCATGTCAAAAGAATTTTGCTCATTAGAAATCCATGAATACTTAACGCTCTTCTTTGTTAAGTCATGTAATGGTCCTGCTATTTGAGAAAATTTAGCTATGAAGCGTCTATAGTATGCACACATACCAATAAATCTTCTTAGCTCATGTAGATTCCTTGGATTAGGCCATGCTTTTATTACCTCTAACTTTGATGTATCCATACGGATACCATCTTGAGAGATAGTACGACCTAAGTATTGAATCTCTTGAAGGAAAAATTCGCTTTTCTTTTGGGTGAGAAAAAGCTTGTTCTCCTTCAATGCTTGAAAAATCACTTGGAAATGTTGCTTGTGTTCCTCCAAGGACTTGGAGTAGATGATGATATCATCAAAGAACACTCCAACGAATTTGCGGTAGGGTCTAAAGATTTTCTCCATTAATTGAATGAATGTGGCCGGTGCATTAGTCAAGCCAAAATGCATGACTAGATATTCATAAAGACCAAACATTGTGCGAAATGCGGTCTTTAGGATATCTTCATCCACTATCCGTAGCCGCTTTTAAGGTCAATCCTACTGAAGTAGGTAGAGCCATGTAGCTTATCAAACAGATCTTCTACCTGAGGCAAGGGAGATCTACTTTTGATAGTGATATGGTTTAGTGCTCGATAGTCCATACACATATGGTGTGTACCATCTTTCTTTTGCACTAAAAGGACTAGAGAACAAAAGAGAGAGGAGCTAGGCCTCACCATCCCTTTGTCAACCAATTCTTGCACTTGCCTAATGATCTCCTCTTGTTGAGCTTGGGAAACTCGATAAGGAGGATTGATAGGTGTTAAGCTTCCTGGTAGGAGCTCAATTCAATGGTCATCATCCCCTCATTTTGGAGGTAAGTCCATAGGGATATCATCGATGAACACATCTTGGAATCCTTTTAGAAAATTAGACAATCTAACTCTTCTTGATTCCTACCATTTACATTTGATGAAACATTAGGACGTTTTAGAGACTCTTTGACAAAAATCATGTACGCAGAAACGGAGCTCTTCATTGATTTATCATAAGTAGGTGAATTTACAAGTGGTATAGTACGAACAAAATCACTAGCATCTATATACATGTTCTTTCCCCTGTAGGTGAAGTAGATTCTCCTTTCAAGGAACTTCATGTTGGCAGCCATGTAGTTGAACCATGGTGCCCCTAGGATAGCATCCTCATGTTGGAGAGGAGAAATGAAAAAGTCTTCTTTGTCGACATAGATTTGGACATGAAGCCTCAACTTCCCAGTCAAGGGAGTAATGGAGACTCACTGTCCCTTGAAAGCAGTGTCGGCCGTTATAGCATCTCCCATCTCAAAATCTTGAATGCCCAACTTGGTGGCCAACTCCATTGATATGAAGTTGTGAGTAGAGCCACGGTCAAACAAGATGAGGGCATCATGCTCCCTTACCTTTCCGCAAGCATAGGAGAGAGGTGCACCTTTGCATTGAGCATCCTCTTTTGGAGCTTCAATGGTGGAAGCTCTAGGAGTCTCATTGCGAGCATTTCTCTTGGGGCAAGAATGATAGCTGTGTCCTTTCTCCCCACACTTAAAAGATTTATGTTCCTTGCAAAAAGCTTCAAGCTCTTCAGGAGAGAGTTTGTTTTTACCTTTGTAAACTCCCTTTTCCTTGGACCGATTGTTGTTGTTGGAATTGCCTTGGGAAGAATTTTGGCATTGGTTTTCCCCTTTGCATCATGAAGGTCTTTGTTTTTCCATGGGCTTGACATCGGTCTAGCCCCTTGTTGGAAATTGATGCACGAAGCAACCATGGTGTGGTGAATTACTTCGGTGATAGAGCCAAGCCGTTGAGAGTTGACGTATTCGGCCATCTCTTCAAGTAACCCGCACAGAACTGTTGCTTTTGCTCGGAAAAGTCTATCTTTTGAAAGATAGTAGCCTTAAGATATAAATCCAAAAATTTGTCTCATATTTGTCAATAGAATCATGGGAGAGAAGCTTCAAACTACACCATTCGGTAAGCACTTTGTCCTTTGCATCGCTTGCAAGGAATTGCTTCATGATGGAAACTCGTAGAGTTTTCCATGTCTTTGGGGCTTTACCGTTGCCACGAAGGCTAGTCCACCATTGACGAGCCGATTTTTTGAAGTGCATAGCTACATGGTGTAGCTTGGAGGAATCCATGAATCCCTCGTCTGTAATGGATGCACCAAAGGTGCCATCATAGGTGAGAAAAGAGATACTCTTTCCTCCCTCTTTGAACTTCTTGAGCTTTTGTGACCTTTGCCATGGAGGGTATGTTTGCGATGTCCTCCCCTCTTGTATTCTCTAGAATAACCATAGCTTTTGTTGGAAGAGGAGGAAGGTGAAGAAGAAGGAGAAAAGGGTGACCTCTTTCTTGCCCTTTTCTTCCTTTGTTTCCTCTCTTCCATTCGGAGTAACGAGGAGAAGGACTGTGGATTGAACGTTTCCTCTTGGGAGGAGCTGGCGATCGTCTAGACTGTCGTCTTAATGGAGCCACATCTTCAGAGGAACTTAATGTGTCATTACTTTCTTGCTCTTTGGATTCGTCCTCTTGTATGGGAGAGAGTCTTCTTTGGGGGTCTCTTCAAAAGGCCTCCTAAGCTCTCTCTCCTCTTGGAGAGGAAGGGTAATCCCATAAGTGTGAATTTGTTGAGTAACTTCGGCTTGCAAAGCAGGGTTGCCCATAGCTTGCTGCACCCTAGTAACATGATAATTGAAAAACATGGGGGCATCATCATTAACACCTGCATGTGGAAAATCAATGTTATCAATGTTCATTCTACTCTCTTGGTTATTGTCAGCCATGTTAACAAAATTTGCTTACTTGCTTAGTGTATGATTTGGCAATTCAAAACCTTAGTTGCTACTCATCTTAGCCTTTGAAAATCGATACTTAAGTGTCTACACCCACAACTCAAAGTGGTTAATTATAGAGAGTAGTGGAGTGGGTCTAATATTGCAGAATTACTGAGGACTAGCTCCTTTTGGACTTCTTATGACTCAATAATGATAAAGCCGTAGGCAAGTCTAAAAAGACCCCATTATTAAGTCCAAAGCTCTTGAGGTGTGCACCATATCCCATATAGTGGGCTCAACAAAACCGATAATAGATCCTAGTCCCACTTACCCTAATATAATTAACAAAACCAACCATTTATAGGCTATTTAAGAACCTCTCTTCTTAAGAAAGAAAGAGAAACCAAATGCTCTCATACCAATGTAATGGAAACGGCCTATTAACTTTGAGAGTAGCAAAAATTAGAGAAAGTACTTTTGTGAAATTAATTTACGAGCATAGAGGGTGAACTTAGTTGATGGTAGAATCATAAACATAGCATTTAGTTAACTTGGCATGAAAAATACTTTTGCAAGAGAGAGAGAGTTTATAGAACATGACAACAGTTGAGGACCGGATTTCTATGGAGCCGGCGGGCCCCCCTTCAATTAACATTTGTATAGGTTCTCCCATTAAGGGAGATTGGTACAATACAGTCTTTGTGTTCCTTATGACTTAGGTGATGCAATGAAGATGGAAATCTTCATGCATCATGAGCATAACATAAACTTTATAGAAAGCATTAACTATCCCAAGCCTCGGTCCCAAGGCCTCAAACACTTTCGAAGGTGGAGAGAGCTAGTAGGGAATGAGGGCAGGAAAGAGGAAGAAGAAACTGTGAGATCCCCAACTTGCCAATACCAAGATCGGGATGGGATCCTTGACAACTCTCTAGGTCTGATAAAAATCAGAGTCTCTAAACAAGAAAAATCCAAGGAATAGACCTTTACCATTGACACTAGCTTGGGTCTATAGCCTTAGAAGAAGACCTAGTCCTGTCTCGCAGTGAAAATGGGACAACGTATTAAAAGTCCTAAAAACTATTTCGGCCCTATAACTTCCACAAATTAGGCTAAGGTATCCTCAACCAACGCTTTTTTTCCCCTAACATATGTGAGGGCATAGCCGCCGCTGGTGGACTCCTCTTCCAAGTGAAGATGTTTTTCAAACGTTTTTAGTGCACGGGGATGGATAGTTACCTGATTAATCAGGTCCACCCGTCCATGATTGACAACCTTAGTCAATCCCCACTTACGACCCCGCACTCACACATGTTGTTTTGTTATTTAATTACTACCACATTCTTGTCACAATTAGAATAATGATTTCTTTTAACTTTCATAACTGAAAACAATATTGAAAACATTATTGAAAACATTATTTCATTAAACTTAAGACAGGGTACTGTTAATCAAAACATTGTCCATAATAACCATGACCAGTACTCTTCTTGTCTCAAGACCACCTAAGGGTGAAAAAAACGGCACCCATTCCTTATTCACAATCCGGAGTGGATAAACCCCCACCCAAGGTTCCGGGTGCCCGTACACCAAACCGATTGCCCATACAACAGGGCGGTTCCCCGAGTCTTACAAGATGGTGCGCGAGTTTTTCCGAGAAACAAAAAAAACGAGCAAGTCCCTCAATAAATTTATTTGTAAGTTAATGAGATTCTCAAAAATTATAGGGGAAAAGAGACATAGTGTGATAACACTGTGATAAGTGGTTGTAGAGTATGATGAAGACTTTCATGAATCATCTATTCTACCCATGCTAAATATGTACTAACATCCAAGCATAAGCTTTTGTACTCTTGACAATAGGTACATCATCAACCACAAAATTTACAAGCTTGCACGGGTCTACTAGATGCAAGAGGGTGAGATGGTGGATCAACAACATCCACGAGAAAGGATGGACAAATGTTTGCTGTCTGTGAACAAGGCTTCCATAAACTGTGCATCATGTAACTCGTGCTCTCTAGCAAGAGCATGACATCTGTCCATATGGATCCACCAATGAGCTTCTCTCTCTCTCTCTCTCTCTCTCTCTCACACACACACACACACACACACACACACACACACACACACACACACACACACACACACACACACACACACACACACACACACACACACACACACACACACGACCCTGTCGGATAGATCTTTTAAGAACTCTTGGTATAGGTTCCTACGATGTTAAAATTATTTTCTTCTTCTTCTTCATTCTCTCTCTCTCTCTCATCACCCCGTGATCCTTGCAGCAGGCAGCTGCTTGCTAGCAGTTGTAGACCACCCCTCATCACCGTCATACAACACGTATTGACTGCTATACCATATTCTCTGGCTAGTGTTGCCATTGCCTTGTAGGTAAAATACATCAAGCTACACTTCAGACGCTTCACTTTCTAATTGGCTTCCAAGAGTCCCATAAGTGCAGAGCCTGCACACGCGCACGTTAGAATGAGAGAGAGAGAGAGAGAGAGAGAGAGAGAGAGAGAGAGAGAGAGAGAGAGAGAGAGAGAGAGAGAAGAGAGAGAGAGAGAGAGAGAGAGAGAGAGAGGATCCTTGCAGTAGGTAGCCAGTTGTAGACCACCCCTCATCACCATCCTGCAGTATGTCCCATCCTTGTTTACGGCTTTCCCTTCCCACCTTTCCAAAATTGCTTGTGTGGTGAGGCTGGCAGTGTCCATCTTCTCTACCCCCGTTGCCCTTGCTTACAGTGACGAACATCGGATTGGCCATTGCTACGTGACTGATTTGGAGGTTTGGATGGGTAAGGAGCTATCAAAAATTTCTAGTGTTGCTAAACAGATGGTGATAAGTTTTAACCCCTTGAAACACATTGAAAAACGTGCTTCTCGGAAGAAGATGCACCACAACTTACTGAGCGCATGGGAAGGCTGACATCACAAGCATGGCTCTGTTTCGGAAAGTAGTCTCAAAAAATATTGGCAATAGTCAGTCTCAAATGATGGGCGATTAAGATCTGCTACTCTCTCTCTCTCTCTCTCTCTCTCTCTCTCTCTCTCTCTCTCTCTCTCTCTCTCTCTCTCTCTAAGGGCGCCCACTTTCTGATTGAAGAATTTGTGAATGCTAGGATAGAGAACTCGTGCGCAGGCCTAGATGAACTTCACAAATGGAAGAAAGCATCTCCAACAGGGATTGAAGCTGACTTTGATTCCTGCAGTACGTACTGACGGCATTATTTTTTGAGTGCAATTTCGAGTAAGGGCCGGTGTTTGTCTCGTCAGTGCACTCACATTGTTGAATAGGGGGTAAAGTTCTGTCGCGCCATGTAGTCCACCTTTCTTTGCTATCTGCTGGCTACTCAGCTGCAACAGATATGACAAAGTCTCGAACATCTTGTTGTCGTACGGCTTCCACACCTGCATATGACCAACATGACCCCCTTTAGTCCACACAACCACAACCACACACACACACACAACGTGAGAGAGAGAGAGAGAGAGAGAGAGAGAGAGAGAGAGAGAGAGAGAGAGAGAGAGAGAGAGAGAGAGAGAGAGAGAGAGAGAGAGAGAGAGAGAGAGAGAGAGAGAGTACTGACCAGCATGGTGCTGACACAGCTGCCATTGGAAACGGCGAGAGGTAGAGAGGATGGACGCTGCCGGGTGGTGAAGGATAGATTGATGGAAGTTGACTTTAATGCGACAACGCTCTTCTGTGGCAGCACTCGCGACAATGGAGATGGAGTTCATGAGGATCATGAAGTTGGTACATTCCAGCCACTTCACTCGCTAATTGGCTTCCAAGAGCCCTGTTGAGCCTGCACACGTGCGTGCGAGAGAGATTTACCATGCTGGTGCAACCCATGAGGAGTAGGGGATGCATGTTGGAACCATTCCGCGCCGGCGTGGAATGGTTGCGACATGTTTCACAAGGAGCAGGCTGCAGATTTTTTTATAAAAAAATCTCAATTTCCTTTATTTCATTAGAACTTTGCAAGGCATAGTTCCTACACACACTTTGAAAAAGGTGGGGTTATTTTAAAAATTTGCTTTAGCACACTTGACCCTGGCACCAAATCTCATGGAGTTATTGTAAGCCATCAGTGGAAAAATTATGTTGATTATTATCAAAGCCCATAGTAAGGCCCTATATAAGCACATAATCCTAACCTCATAGCATCCTCGCTATATTTTGGCACCAAGGAAGCAAACTCTTGCATTTGAGCATTCATGTATTTCAAGCTTCAGAGCATTTTGAAGCATTCTAGAATGAAACAAAGAAAGGTAGAGACAAAAGGGGAAGGGACAAATAACCTAATTTTCTAAAATTTCCTCTTGGCAAATTCAAGGATCTTTGTAAGTTTGGAAAAACAATATTGCCCGAACATGCACACAGCTATCAATGATTGGTATTGGCGATTGAGTGTTCATTGCTCATCCTTTTATTTTTGTCAATAGGGCTCAACTCAAGAAGCAAATCGAAGAAAATTAGAAAAAGAGTTAAAGGAAGTTGTCCGCTTGGCAAGGCTCCCTTGACATGGACTTTTGTCCCCAACCCATGATAAAATACACTTGGCCTACACGTTGCAACAAAAAAGAACATGCCCATTAGCTTCAAAAGAAGGTCCAGCACGTCAACCCCTAAAGCCTTTGCACTTTTGACATCTGTAAGGTTCTAACATGTAATGCTTTCTGTTGCCCACCCATTTAATGCAAGGAAAGAATTTCAAGAGTAGCCACAAGCTTCGGTTGATGAGGAAAGGGATTTCAGATGAGAGAGTGGAAGACCTTAGCTATCTACGATGACACATCCATAATTAACCGCTTTTTATATACTCTTGTAACTTGAGATTTTGTTACGGCCTCAACATGTAAGTAGATTTGATATTTTGAAGCCTCCGCTGCTTTGTGGTAATTTCAAATGTACGACCATTTTGCATTGAGATGCTAAGAGGTCGAATCCATCATGACATAATTATTTTCTTCAAAATAGCTTGCACTTGTAGCAATTTTTTAAGGGTGTTACTCATATTTGCTCGAAAATTGGCTTCTCTCGGTTTTCTTTGCTCATTGATTGGAAACCCCCCGGTTCCCCTAGGATAAAAAAACGGTATCCTAACTTATGTAGAAACATCAAAACATGACACAGAGTAGAAACTCAACGTTCATGGGGGTAACCGACTTATCCGTGGGTGGCTGGAAAGCCATCATTATTCATCAAAATATACCAAGGAGTCGGAGGTGTCTTGAGACAAGCTGTCTTAAGGATGATCAATCATATCTTTCCTAATTCAACCAGTTTTAACCAAAACAATTCTTTCCTACATTATACAAATGCACGTTGAAATTTACCTTTCGTTTTTGGTCAATTATTCTTTTCCTGATTCTCTCACTCCTTACGTATGCAATGCTAACTTATAAGAGAACTTAAATTGTTTAAAAACTTAATTGAATAATGGGAAACCCACCTAGGAGTGATCGTCCATCTGCTGTTGCATTGGCGCCTGAAGACTCTCCTCCGTAGGCCTACTACTAGGCCCAACTTCATCGTCGTGTGACGCTCTACTTCTTTTTAGAGCTCTGTCCTCATCATTAGATGTAGGATTGGCTCGGGTCCTTTTAGGTGCCATAACTTCTTATCCTTATAAAAAGGATGTGTAATCATTAGGTAAATAATCCAAAAGCTAGACTTAACCTTTGTATCCAATTTTACCCAAATCTAAGTTAAATTTACAGTCTTAATTTGTAAATTCTTGACCAAGAAATTTCTTATTTTCCTAAATAGGCATGATAACTTTTTCCATAGCTTCCCTAAGGGTTTTCTATGCTATCCTAGTTTTCTTATAATTTCCTATATCTTTTTCCTAATTTCCCCATCGAATCTTAAGCTTGGAATCTGTTTATTTTGAGCTTAATATTTATTCTATTTATTTTCTCTCAAAGATTTCATTTCCTCAACTTTATATCATAGGTTTACACTTACTATAATTTTCCTAAAAACTTTTGACCGCAAAGTCTTATTTATTTTAATTAATCTTTTGCCAAAAATAAAACTTTTAGTCAATTATAATTTTCTATAACTATGGTATAATTATCAAAAGTAGATAAATATATTTTTGACCTCTGGTAATTATCTTATTAGTTTCCAACTTAATTATCTAATTTTTATCTTTAATTTTTAGCTAAAATTAGTATAATTTGACCTAAATAAATATTTATACTACTTTTCTAACCTTGACATAATTATCATCACCTATTTATTATGTAATATAACTCTATAAATAGAATGTAATCATATAACATGATTTACTAATTTCCCCCTTTAAATTTTAGCTAGAATTAGTATATTTTGACTTAGATAAATATCTATACTAAGTTTCTAACCTTGAAATAATTATCATGGACTTTTCATTATGTAATCTAGCTCTGATAAATAGCATTTAATCATATAGCATGATTTACTAATTTCCCTCTGTAGTTTTTAGCTAGAATTAGTATAATTTGACTTAGATAAATATCTATACTACTTTTCTAACCTTGACATAATTATCACGGCCTTATTATCATGTAATCTAACTTTAATAAATAGCATGTAATCATATCACATGATTTACTAATTTTTCCCTTTAGTTCTCAGCTAGAATTAGTATAATTTGACTTAGATAAATATCTATACTACTTTTCTAACCTTGACATATTTATCACAAACTCTTTATTCTATAATCTAGCTCTGATAAATAGCATGTAATCATATCACATGATTTACTAAATTTTTCCCTTTAATTTAACCTTTAATTTAATTATCTCAAAGCTTTATAGTTTAATTTGCTAATTTCTCCCTTTAATTTTTCCTTCAAAATAGTGTTTTTCTGTTGAGATAATTAGTTAAACTAACTATTTAAAGTTAAGATAATTATCACGGGTTTCATAAGATGTGTTTTACCTCTGATAATTATCATAGCTTTTTGGACTAGTTTGCTATTTTCCCCCTTTTATTTTCCCATAAAAACAATGTTTTTCTGCTGAGATAATTAGTTAAACTAATTATTGAGGTTAAGATAATTATCATGGGTTTCTTAAGATGATTTTTACCTTTGATAATTATCTCAAATCTTTTTGGATTAATTTGATCATTTTGCCCTTTACTTTTCTCTTAAAAGCAGTGTTATTTTGCTTAAATAATAACAAAAATTATTCAAAAAATTACAAGATAGTTTCGCTAGCATATTGATAGTCTAACACAACTTTAATAATTATCTCAGCTTAATCTAATCTTAATTAGTATAATTATCATTAATTTATGGTTAAAATGAGTAATTCAATCCTAATATAATATAATAATTAATTAGATTAGTATCCCTAAGCTTAATCTCAATAATGAGTAGAGAATTTAGAATTAAGAGAGAATTTTAGAGTATAAATATGTTTAATCATCTTAATTAATTGAATTAATTAAGAAAATATAAATAGATTAACATAGTTCTACTTATTAAAAAGGTTTAGTGCTAATTACCGTTGATTAACAAACTAGAGCTTTGCTCTCTAGTGATTTTTGAGTAGAGATCGCTCTAGATGAGAGAGAATTTGCTAGGACTCCGAGTATGTCTGAAATTGTGAGGCAAGGGGTCCTATTGGCACTCACAAGCTCTTATAGGCTGAAAAAGGCAGTTGCTTGCAGCTCAAGCAGCCCCTAGGCTCAAGATGGCACCCCCGCTCCTGATTCTGTCTTGGGCAGGTTCCACACAGCTCCACACAACCCCCCAGCTTCCAGAATCCATTTCTGCTATTTTTCCTGACTTTTAATGATTAAACTTGAAAATATCTGCAAATTCTAGAACCTTAGGATAAAAAGTCTTTAGCAGTAATAATTACTGAAACCATTCAATTTTACTTAACTAATTAGATTCATATTGTAACCTTTTAGAGCTCGTAACTTTTCCAGATTTTATCGGAATTCGGTTCCGAAAAATTCTAACCATAGTAAAGCTCTGGTTACGGTTCCAAAAATACCAATATTGGCCATAGTTGGATCATTCTACAGTGTTTTCTTAAATACCAAGTTCATTTGATCAGGCTTTGTACGATTTCTAAGGTTTCAGAAATTGGAAACCTTACAGAAACATTTCATAGGAGAAAGAATTAGTTCCTCACTTATCATCACTTTTCTTGCTAGCATACATAATAGCATAGTAATGAAGATGGAGAAGATGGCAAGCTTAAGCATTGAAGCATGGCTCTTGGTTGGATTTGCATTCCATAGCCAAGAGTGTTGGTGTAGACTCTCAACTTCTCTACTAGCTTGGAGAAGGAGATGGAGCTCTTGCACTTTGCACTTCACACAATGAGAGTGTGTGTGTGAGTGTGTATGGGAGAGTATACCCCCCAAGAATGCCCCTAGCTTCCTTGATTGACCCCCCTTTGTAGCTCATGCTTGAAGCTCATTGGACCCCTGCAAGACTGACCAATCACATGCAAGATGCATTACAAGAAACAAGGGTAGTGTTGGGACAAGTGTCCCCCTTTCCGCTTTGAGAGAGAGGACTTGATAAATTCAAAAAATTAATTAAATCCACTAAATTATCATTGGATGCCTTGGAAGGCCAACCGATAGGATTTAGGCACACCGTGAGGGCAACACGAGGATGAGCTTGACAAGTGTCCCTTTTGTTTTCTTTGTACCAAGATTGCCTTGTGTGAGGGTGTGTGTGTTTTTCTCATTCCCCTAGCTTTAGGTATCACCCCCCTCTCTTCTAGGGATAGGATTTGACTTTTTGGACACCTTACCCCCAAGCACCTTAGTGAGAAAGAATGATAAAGAACCTTAGTCGGCAAGCATGACAAAGCATCTCAAGCCTGGGTAGTGTTCCACAAGCACCCCAGGCTCCCTAGTTGGCAAGCACGACAAGCACCTCAAGCATCTTAGTCATCAAGCACGACAAGCACCTTAGTCAACAAGCACAACAAGCACCTCAAGCTTGGGCCGGATTCCCACCTCAAGCTCAGCCCTTGGTTACCTAAGGTCAAAGGACTTTTAACACTAACCTTTGGAGGTCTTTAATGAAGCTAACCCTAAGGTCTTTTAAGCTCCATTAGCTAGCCTTGCTCTTTGACATATCATCTCTTATTTGGACCCCTTTACCATTGGCCCCATGTTGAAATAGATCTAAAAGCACATGTCTATATTCTAACCCTTGTTCTTGTTTATTCTCCCACATTAGATGATCAGTTTAATATAAAAAATTCATTTGGGTTGGTTAAATATTAGATTTTATGACATACCCAAGGGGTACTGGCCAAGGTAGAGGGTATGAGAATTTTCAGCGCATAAGTTTTGAATGCTACAATTGTGGAAATTATGGTTATTTTGCAGCTCAATGCCCGGATGCAGTCAAAAGTGAAGCACTTGATGTAAAGGCACCATAACCAATTTATATTCGGGTAGTTACTAAAAGCAAAGGTGTAATCATTGAAGAGATTCCAAAGGAGATCCAAAAACTAGTAACTATTGAGGCCAAGAAGTGGGAACATCAGAGAGAGTTTTGGAAGGCCAAGGGCAAGGCCAAGGTAGTGGATGAGTGGCAGAAGAAGCGAGAGCTGGCAGCTAAGATTACTGAGAATCTGGCTAAAAAGCTACTAGAAAAACCAGAGTGTTCTGAGGCTCACACCATCAAGAAGATCCCAACCCAATCTTCTAAGAAGGGATAGACAAAGCACTCAACATCTGGAATTGAAGAATCTATGATTGATGTAGTACAAGGTCTGG
This sequence comes from Adiantum capillus-veneris, assembly GCF_014529385.1. Lineage (NCBI taxonomy): Eukaryota > Viridiplantae > Streptophyta > Polypodiopsida > Polypodiales > Pteridaceae > Adiantum > Adiantum capillus-veneris. The sequence continues at coordinate 17,959 of NW_028221746.1, forward strand.
TAGAAGAAGTCAAGCAAGTGAGACCAGACTTGGCCGAGACTAATGCAACTGAATGTTAGGAAATAAGACATAGCTAAATAGATATTTGAGTAGATTACTTAATGGAGAGAGATAGATTTCACACACAAGAGACTATAGAGTAGAGAGAGAGAGAGAGTACACACGATATACGTGGTTCACCCAATGTGGGCTACGTCCACGGGAAAGCAGCCACTCAATGGCTTTAGCACTTCAAAAGAAGAAGTAGTTTACAAAGGGATTAAACCCTTAATAGAGCTCCCGCCTTGCTTCACTCTCACCACCTCACACTCACCTTGTTGCATCAACTTCACACTATGAAATGTGTGTAGAAATGGCCTCCTTTTATAGGCCAAAAGGGTTGCCCTCTCTTATGAGAGACAGCCATGTGTAGCCGCCCTTGTGCGAATAAGTCCAAATCGGACCCTCCAATCCGCCCTTGTGTGGCCGCCCTTCAGAAGACAAGTCCGCTTTTGAATTTGGCCATCGGCCACCGGCCATTGACTTCTGACCATCAGCCATCGGCCATTGACTACCGGCCACCGTCCAACCGACCGGTTGTTTTTTGACCACTTTCCGGCCGCCGTCCGGCCATAATATTCCGACGAAAAGGAATATTCCGGCGAAAAAAAAAGTCTCAGGGGCCTCCGCCCCCGAGGCCTCTAAAGTTGCCCCTGATTCTTGTCCGTGATTTTTTTTTTTCCGGTGAGTGATTTTCCTTCACGCACGATGGCTTCTCCTCATAATGGGGGCCTTACAAATGTGCGCTTTTACCACAGAAAATTACGAGGGTAAATCAGGCTCCATACTTAACACTGAACTGGTGAAGGATCAATGTCTATCCCAATGTCAGCAAGTGGGAGAAGTCATGCAAGCTAGACCAGACTTGGCCAAGACTAAAGAAATTGAGTTGGTGAAGGATCAATGCCTATCCCAGTGTCAGCAAGTGACCAGCTCAGAGAAAGGAGCTGAATGGAATTGTGAGAATAATCACAAATCCTCTAGTTTTGAGAACAATTTTGGGCAAGAGAGAGATGAGATCTATGTCAAGGTCTATGAATGCATCCAGAAGTTGATAGTGGAGTTGGATGATATCGGACAAACTTTACAAGAAGCTGCAAAGTTCATCATACAAAAAAGGAAAGCTGAAGTCAATGCAAGGGAAATATACCTCTCAATGGTAAGAGATGATAAAGTAACAGCCATTCAGGTTGATTATAAGTAGAGGAAACAATGGGAACCTTTATCTGGTGTTATACTGGATGGAGTTGCTGGAGTCAACATATTGGGGAAACATCTCCGGGCATCACTGATTTAAAGCCAACACCATTCAAAGTGAGAATGGAAGACCATAGGGTAGTATAGGCTACTAGTCTAATAAAAAATATGCGAATAAGGGTGGGTAATGAAAAATTCAAAACCAGCTTTCTTGTGTTAGATGTCCAAGGAGCATATGGAATGCACTGGTGCTACTGGGATGACCATGGCTCAGAACTTCAAGAGCCATTCATGATTATGCAAATCAGATGGTCACTATTCAAGGAGCTAGTAGGCAGATTCAGATCCAAGCTGATAATACCAGAAGCTGGAAAAAAGCCTTTAGACCTGAAGAATTATGAAAGAAGTACAATGCTAGGAAGATAGAGATAATGCTTTCAACAATGAATATGTTTCCATTAGGAGAGATTGATCTGAATGTAGTATTAATGGTGGATAAGGTGCAAGCTGAAAAATAGAAGAGATAGTTCCCAAACCAGTTCATTGAACTGTAGGATGGAGAAGGGAGAGTCTAGTTAGATGGTCATCCAATGATCCAATTTGAATATGAATCGGAAAAAATTGATTTCAGATCAACAGTAGACACTAGTCAAGAAGGCACTGAGATGGCAACTAAAGGTACGGAAGTCCAAGGTGCACCTATGGAATTAGGAAATCCATTCAAAGATTATGCAGCTAGAATTTGTACTAAAAAGGAAGTAGAGTCATTAGACAAACGGAAAGGAAGTGGCCCAAATTGAAGGCTCTTTCCAGAAGTATAAAGATGTGTTTGTTTGGGAAGACACTGATCTAAAAGGTATAGATCTAGAGGTTTGTGAGCATCAAATACCACTAAAAATAGATGCCAGACTAGTACAATTGTAGTAATACAGAATGAATCCTAATTATGCCAAGAAAGTCAAGGAGGAGATAGAAAATTTTCTTAAAGAAGGATTCATTACTAAAGTGGACAGTAGTAGTGATTGGTTATTTTTTATGTGGTGATTTCCAAGAAGAATGGGAAGTTGAGGGTTTGTGTGGACTACAAAAAACTGAATGCCCAGGCTATTAAAGATCCATTCCCATTACCATTCACAGATATGCTTTTGGATGAAAGCACATACCATGAAATGTACAGCTTTATGGATGGATATAGTGGCTATAACCAGTTGAAGATAGCACCTAAAGATAGAGCCAAGACTACATTTATCACTGAATGGAGAGCATATATGTATCTAGTAATGCCATTTGGTCTATGTAGTGCTCCAACAATGTTTGAATGCTGTATGATGGAAATATTCAGTGAATTCCTACACAAGTTTCTAGCCATGTTCATGGATGATTTTACAGTCTTTTCTAAGAAAGAGACGTGTTTATTATTCCTAGAAATAGTCTTTAAAAGGTGCAAGGAAAAAAGAATCTGCATGAATCCATTCAAGTCAATCTTCATGGTCTGGAAAGGTCATCTTCTAGGACATATTGTGTCTTGAAATGGTACTGAGATGGTCGATGACAAGGTGAAATGTGTCCAACAAGCTAAGGAACCCAAAACTATGTATGAAATGGTACTGAGATGGTCGATGACAAGGTGAAATGTGTCCAACAAGCTAAGGAACCCAAAACTATGTATGAATTAAGTTCATTCTTGGGCTTCACTTTTGACCACATAGGAGGGTTGGAAATGATGTATTAAGCTTGCTTGCAAAATTTCATCTCATTTGGACACATACTTTTGCACTTAAAGAGATTTTTGCAGATACAAGAAGGCAAAGGTGAAAAAATGGTGATTTTGATCAATTTTGACATCCAAAATTTGTTGTGATCACATATTCTTGTTGTATGCATCAAGGAGTACCTTGGGTATAGATATCAGTGAAATCTGAGCCAAAAGACATTATACGCATATGATGTCTCATAGGCCATATCTGGGTCAAATCAGACATTTGGGCATACCTCAGTGTCTTGGAGCATAAAAGAAGTCCCTAGCCAAAATTTCATTGCATTTGGAGCTCATTTGAGCTTGTAAAGGACAGAAGACAGATCTGGACAGATCCATGCTTGTATTGATCATAAATTGCCCAAAAAATGTCCAAATTGAAATCTGAAAGTTGCTGAGAGTGGCTTGAGTGATAAGGAATCATTGGGATAAAAGTCACCTCATTCTGCCACAAAAGACATTTTACGCGTATAATGTCTCAAGTGTCAAAATAAAGGTCAAAATCACAAACTAAGACTTGCAATGGGTAGAAGACATCAAGGGGAGTCTACAATTTAAGCTTGAAGAAAATCTGAGTCAGGAGACATTATGCACATGTAAAGTCTCCAGGCATAGGTCGAGTCAGAAAAAAACAGTTTTGGCCATAACTTGAGCTTTCGATATCGGATTCAAAAACTTCTTTTTATCAGAACGAAGCTCTAGAGTAGCTCTACGACTTTTTGTGTACACCTTGAACAACAATGAAAGACTCCTACGGGGTCATTCATTGTTAGTCAATGCCCAAAAAAACGTCATTTAAGGCCTCAAAATTCATCTAGAAGTTAGGGGTGTCTAAAACCGACAATTTGAGAAAATTGTGAGAAAACGGTCGCGGTTTTGGACATAGTTTTGAATTTTCCCTAACCAAAGAACTTGAAAACATTGGTCCAAGTCTTCTTACATCAAGCTAGAGATGTTAAGCCCAAAGATCATGTTCTCTTTAGAGTCAAACTCAGCTTATACAAGCTTCAGAATCCCAACAATAGAGGAGCATCCAACCATAATGGATCTTCCAAAATTGCAGTTGATAAAGACCAATCTTGTTGAGAGAGTTTGGATGAAAAATCATGAGAGTGAAGGATTGTATAGATACATTGATGGAAATGAGGTCAACCTTTATAGGTGCTTAGAGCCATACCCAAAAGAGCTGATAGATTAGAAGCTCTTATATGTCTATACATATGGAGTCAACTATCAATGGAAGTCTATAGTTGTTGGCGACTATGGACGAGAATATAGAGCTGAACAAAGCACAAACCCACATACTGCATTAGAAAGAGATTGATATTTGGTCAATAAGGACCAAAGATACCTCCACAAAACATGAGAATTCCAAAAAGGGAGCCACCTGGATTCCCTTCTAGAGCGATAACGAGAGATGAAATGATCACAGAGATGGCAGACATGCCTCCTCAAGTGAATTTGCCTGATGGACCAATCTCAAACAGAACAACCAATCCCTTCAAAGAAAAACCTAGGCATAGTGGAAGACTTGAGGCAAGAGAAGGATTGGGAGAGTCTATTGTTAGACTTGTAGACAATTGGCGAGTTAGACCATCCCAAATCTAGAAATGGATAAATAGGAAATATGTTGGAGATAAAGATCCGAGAGATCATGTAGCGGCTTTCAAAAAGAGTAATTAGAGCAGAGGAAGTTTCAAATTTTGTGACACAGTTTGCAAGATTTTGACTAACTCTAGAAGATGACACAGCTACATGGTTCGACTCAGTGGAAAGATGTGATTTTGGAATACTAGACAAGTTGTTTGAGGAATTCATCGAATAATTCTTGCAGAAAGGCATAGATCACAATACAGTCTCACAAATCCATAGATTCAAACAAAAAGAGGGTGAATCAGTACGCAAAGTGGCATTACATCTCAAGAGATATGTCAAGTTCTATCCAAGAGTGGAACTTCCTATGCAAGCATGGTTAAATGAGACATGCAGGTCTTCAGAAGGATCTACATATGATAAGGAGTCTGACTCTCAATGAATTGATCAAAGAATCTCTTTATCTCGTGGATAACTATGAAAAATATAAAGAAAACGATTGTAAGAGTCAAGAGAATGACATATCCTCTCAGCACAGTGATTCACAGATGAGTGAGTCCATTGCAAAACCAGTGACACCTATCGATCAAGAAAAGTTTGTCGATGAAATGGTCAAGAGGTTAGCTTCTCTTATAAATGTTGATCAGAGGGAGCTTAAGTGGTGTGAAATTGAGAGAAAATGGACAAACCATACAAGAGAAGAGTGTTACTATAGCATGGAATATGCTAGGGAAAGGTATGTACAAGCTATCCTAGTAGCACCTACTCCACCTAGATACGTATGGAGAATGCACCAGGTTCAGTAGAAGTTTCAAGGCCACAGCCTGTCTTAGGACAACAACCTCTGTTTTCAGGTGCTAGATTGCCTATAGACATGAGATACACGCCGATGATGGAAGCATCTAATAAACAAGTTATAGTACCAACTGCAATGTATTATAACAACCAAAGCATCTACTACCCTTTGAAGCAACAAAAGATGAGAGAAACACTTGGAGTGGTGAGGCCTATACAACCTTCACCTCCTGCGTGTCGACCTAAAGAAAGAAGGTATGATATGGACAAAAGGACATTGCGATTCATTGTGAATAGAGGCTTAGCTAGGTCAAATCCTATTTACAGCCAAGAAGAATTGCAAGAAGAAACTCCTCAACCCGAGATAGATTGTCACAAAAGCCGTGGCAACCACTTGGTCAAACAATGTGCTCAAACGGAGATCACACAAGTAAATGCCTAGTGTCTTGACTGTGGTGTCATTCACTTGATCCTTGATTGTCCAAAAAATCCAAACTGATTCAAAAAGATCACAACAAATGTCTCAGGAATTGTTCAGCTACCCAGTAGCTCGAAAAATGAAAACATCATACCAGTTCAGGTAGTTACGAGAGCACAAGCTCAAAAAGAAGCTGAGAACCTCGAGACAGAGAAAACAAAAATTGACACAAATCTAGAGACGAGCCAAAGAACGATGCACCTAGTCAAAAAACCAAGAGCAAACAAAATAGCTGGAAAGTTAGAAAGGCTAGAATGAAAGCACTTAGGGAACAAGTGCAAAATTCCCCGGTTGAGAAGCTTACCCAAGCTGAAGAGAAGATAGGACAACAAGAGGAAATGGTTGCACCATCTCTTATAGAGGCGACTCAACCTCCAAAAGAACCATCCATAGATGAGAAACCGAGATGTGCTAGTTCAGGAGGATCAGTATTGGTAGAAAATGTTAATGAGCCATTAGAAACCCTCCTAAAATCCTATGAAGTGCGGCTAAAAAACAACCAAACCTAAGCACATAGGTAGATGGCATATCCATACGTGGAACTAGAAAAGGACAGGCTTGAAATGTGCAAGAAAATGATTCAAACAACCCAAGCTTTACTAGAACCATGAGCTGGAAAACCTGAGGGTGTGAACCCTGTCCCTGAGGGTGTGAACCCTGTCCCACCTACACCAGTAATCCCACCAAACCAGGAACAAAAAGAGCCAGATTCCAGTCTCACAAGCATGGCCAAACGCTCAAGGACCCCGCATTACAGCCAAGGATAGTGTTGAATAGCACGGATAACTCTTTTGAGGGATTTCACACAGCTATACCTGAGAGTTGTAAAGAAATAGATGGTCTTGACGAATTGTGGAAACAAGTCAGAGAGGTCAATGAAGCGAGTGAGCTAAGAAAACGAGTAAACCAGATGGGTGATGGAAGAGGAGTGTCTCTTCCACCAATAGACAAATTTGAGGCTGGATCTCAAATGAATCTAGAAGTGGAAGCATATTGGGGAGACACAGGATCTGTACAGTCTATGGACAATCAACCCCATTTGCTAAGAACACTACCGTCCTATACGGCAGAGTACGAGGCCAAGTCAGATGTTATTGTTATCCCATCACAGAGACTGTCTTCCAACAAGGTCATCGATTCAAAAGGATTGATAGACATTTTGTCAACACCAGTCACCTGTACGATAACGTTAGCCGAGTTTCTCAGAATAGGACCAAACATGTGGGCTACTGTGGGAAAATGCCTAAAGAAATCTGGTGTTAAAAAACCAATGACTCAAATCAAGGAAGAGATCAAAGAGCTAGAAATGCCTCAGATAAACACTAGGCCAGTGCCTCTAAACAAGGTAGGTGAGTACTATGAGGGAGAAGATGGGAGCACCACTCTTCCTATGGAATTTCAAGGTGTAAAAACCATGGCAATCCTTGATAGCGGAGCTGGTCTTGCCATTGCAACAAAAAGGAACCTTGGAAAAAATGGGAAAAACCAACAATGAGGGCTACTAGGATGAAACTGCATCTTGTAGACGGACAAATGGAAAGGTCCATAGGACTGCTAGAAAATGTTACTTCTTCTGGCATTGAATGTGATTAAACCTTTGCTATTGTTGACTTTGACAAGAAGAACAACTATGATATCATTCTAGGAAGACCATTCATGAGACAACTGAAAATGGTCCAAGATTGGGGTTATGACTATATCTACCTGAGACATATGGAAACCACGACAAGGATATATCTTAAGGACCATAGTTACAAGGATGTGACAAGAACCCCAGTAGAAAAGTTTGATTCCAAATCAGCTTTGGGTTACAAAGAAGTTGATTCAAGCACAAAGAGGTCAGGAATTCATTTGGATTCCAAAACAGTTAGAGAATCAACTTCCAAAGTCTAAATCTCATCCTCAACCTAGAGTACAAGAGCTGAAGCAAAGACGGTTGCTGACTCACACAAAGACAAGGTGGATCCCAAAGATGTCTCTTTAAACACAAACAAAGCAGGGACAAGTATGGGTTCCCAAATGAGAAACATCAACAAAACAACCAATAATCAGGAAGAAGTGGGTCCCAAAGGAAACCAATAACACTGCTATTACTGCACTGCCGCTCAAATTCTTTCAATTCCTCCTTCAGTTATAGTACAGTAAGAAGAGAACCCACTCTGAAGAACAATGCCAAATACGACAACCACTCTAAGGCCATAGGGCTCCCATGGTGACCATGCAGGCACACTAGAATGGCCTAAATATTGTTTAAGAGCTTTTACATTGATACCTAGGCCACTCTCTGGCCCTGGGACCATAGGCTTCCCTCTATTCTAATGAGAGATCATATGGCCCTAGGGTCATAGGGTGCCAATTTCTAAGCTCAAGGGCCATCAATTGCCATCGTTTGTAATGAGAGATCGTATGGCCCTAGAGACATAGGGCTCAAAAGACCTAGGTTTCCCTCAATTCAATAGAGAGATCATATGGCACTAGAGCAATAGGGCTCAATAGACCTTGGTTTCCTTCTACTTAAAAGAGAGATCATATTCATTAAGAAGAGGATGGGGTCTAAGAGGGCCTCTTTATTTTCCATGAGCTTATGGAAGTGATTAACATTTTGACAAATAGGTGTATGCCATGTGTGCAATAATGGTGGGTGTGTAAGAGATGTGTAAGAGTGGTCAAAGGATGCACTTTTCCCCCCAAAAAGGAGGTGGACAATTTTATGGTTTTTGGCCTTCCCATAACCCCCACGTATGATCTCTGATTTGAACGGAGATGATTGATCTACAATCTATGCATCTAACTCTTTCCGTAGATATGCTATATGATATGGTTTTCCTGCTAGAATTTAGATTCCATTTGGGGGGGGAGGGGGATTTGAATTCAAATAAACTAGCCATTTGGCATGTCAATTCAAACGTTTTCCTTTGATTACTTTCTTAATACTAAAGGTTTGACTTCCTTAAACTGCCAAATAAAGAGGCCCCCTTAGAGCCCATTCTCTTCCTAATGAGCCCTAGGTCCATAGGGTGCCAATGCATAATCTCAAGGGCCATAGGTTTCCCTTTGTTTCAATGAGAGATCCCACGGCTCTAGGGCCATATGCTACCATGGTGCCCATGTAGGTTGCCTTGAATGGCTTAAATGCTCTTGGAGAGCCTTTGCATTCACACCCTATGTTTATTGGGACACATGATGTTGATCATATGTTTCTGTAAGACTTTTCAAGAGCCTAGAATACACCCTTTCATGGCCTTAGGGATATATGGATAGGAACTTTTATAGGTATAAAATGGAGATAACTTTATAGCCTTAGGTCTATAGGGGATGCACCTCTATATTTGCACCATGTGGCCCAAGGGCCAAAGGATTTTCCCTAGAGTAGAGGTTGTTGATAATAAGTTTCTTTAAGAAAACCATATTTCATTCTATGGCTCTTTTTTGGTATCTTTAAGAATCTATGAGAGCCTAAAATATTCCTATCTTTGGCTCTAGGGACATAGGGATAGGTTTTTTGTAGGTATAATACACAAAGAACTCTATAACCTTAGGATTGTAGTAGGATACGTTTTTCATGTGTCACCCTATGGCCCTAAGGCCAAAGGACATGTATGGAGTACTCTACAACCTCAAGATTGCAGGGAACTTTTTGTAGGTATAGAATAGAGACAACTCTATAACCTTAGCATTGTAGGGTACTTTTTGCTTGTAGCACCCTACGCACTTGAGGCCATAGGGTGGTCTTTGCATATACCACTGTGTGGTGTTAAGTCCATATGAAATTTATGGAGTACTTTATACATAAAAAGAAATAATGTATAGCCATTGGTCCATATGACCTTTGCCTATTTACCTAGCATTACGTACATAATAAGGACACAAGGTGCCTTCTATGTTTGTTAGAGCCTTCTATCCATATGACCTTTGCCTATTTACTTAGCATTATGTAGATTATAAGGACACAAGGTGCCTTCTATGTTTGTTAGAGCCTTATTTCCCTAAGGCCATAGGGTAGCCAAGGTGCCCATTAAGAGAATAATGTAATGTATCTGAAGAGTATCCAATGGCCTCAAGGGTAATGGGTGGACTAGGTGTCCTTCTAGAGCATCTACATTGACACCCTTTGGTGATGGAACCATTGGGTACTCTCTATATGATTTTTATGACCATAACATGATTTATTTTGAGCCTAAGGGTTGTGTCCTTATTTTTATGTATCGGTTTATTGGATCCCTAAGGACCAAGGGCCATAAGGATTACTCTATATTCTTTGACACAAGGAAAATAATAGGTTTCTAGAAGAAACCCAGATTTTACCCTATGGCCTAAGGACCATAGGCCACTCTTTATAGGTATTTTTAAGACTATGTGAAAGCCAAAAGTATGTCTTTCTATGGAATTATGGCCATAAGAAAATGATTTCTTATAGGTATCAAAAGAGAGATAATTATAGTCATAAGATTCTAGAATGATTTATATATGTATCACCCTATGGCCCTATGGATATAGGGCCTATATGGAGTACCTTATAGAGAAACTAGAAGCAATCTATAGCCTTTGTGAATATGATACATTTGTTAGGTTGTTGCGGGAGCGAATCACACCACCCATAAAGTGCATGTAACACAATCTAGATATGGCATAATGTCAATCAAGGACACAGATGACACGATAGGCACATGAAGGAAATCTCTTTAGCTTGTTAGGCTGAGACCATCCTACACATACAACACTTTGGAAGGCCAACTAAACCACAACCTAGAATCTCACTACTCTCAACTACACCATGCAACCCACATACACACAAACGAAAGGAAACCCATCAAATCATGCCAGAATTGTATGAAACTTAAGGAACACCATCCCTTCACTAGGATACACCTGTCCCTAAGCCTCTACACTTAAAATCCTAGCTCTAAGCACATCTTCAAAAAATGTGTATAAAGACACAACCGAATTCTGAAAGTGCCCGAAACTAAAATCTATGAGTACACATGCGTAGCTTATGTCGCTACGATTCTTATGACTACTTGCAAGCAGAAAACATACATCCTTTGATATACTTATAGCCACAAATAGCTCGTAGATGCGTGAGCGTGTTTGCTCCATTCCGCGAGGAGTGCTTGGCGTTGTCGCGTAGCTCTTGCCGAGGCTAGCACGATGGTGTTGTCAGTTCTCCAATGTGATGAGTGAGCGGGGAGTAACGCCAGGATGAAGCTCACGCTCTCTGTCTTCCTCTCTCACACACAGTCAACGATAGCTTAAAACTTATGATAATGAAAAAGCGTCCTTACAAAAGTGACCTAGGAACCTTATATACTAAGGCTACCTTAGGTTAACCAAAAATAGAGTTTGAGGGGTCAAATGACTTGGTATTTATAAAATGAAGGTTCCATTGCACCTCTACTTTTGCAACTAGACTACCTACTTATTACAGATGATGTTTATATCCATAATCCTCATCATTCCATAACTCTCAGAGAATAAGGCTTTGTTGAGTTATGTCGTGATGTTGACTTAGCAGTCAACACTCCCCCCTCCAAATTCATGTTGTTCGTGACATGACCTGGTGGTCAATGTCAGTGCGGTCTTTGTTGTCATTTTGTTGATGTAAAGAAAATATAGGTTGTAGACTTCGTCTTGGTTGTCCAATCCGATGTAGATATTCTTTACATGATTCAAAAAATCATAATTGATGACGAACTTTATGTCCTTCACATCCGAGAAACGGTCTAGTAAATATGCCAATTTTGAATATTTATCATTTTTTTAGAACAACTTCTATCATATTTCAACTTATTTAGACTAGGTTGCACTTCAATGGAAAGTCTGTCTGTCATGTCGAATATGGGAGATAATTTTTTTGATTTGAGGTTCAAGACCCATGTCTAGCATTCAATTTGCTTTATCAAGGACAAGATATGTAACCCTGCGAAGGTTGGGTTTTTCTACCACTTGTGTGTGCTCTTCTTCGTTGGTGACTCCTTTGTTCCTGCATCAAGGGGATCAAAGTTGCATTTACCCCACTATTAGCTTTTGTGTGATGTGTAAATCATTATACTACTTCTACTTGATATATGACTTAATTAAAGCCCAACAAACCCCAATTAATTCTCCAAGTTAGTCACTTGCTTCAAAAGGGCTTATCCGACATCATTCGTGATTGATGACCATCAATGAGCTATCATGGTCCATTTTCCCCCAAAAAATTGCATCTTTGGCTAGGGGTTATATTTTTTTATTTTTTAATAGATCCCGTAGCTTGTATTCTCTGCTCATAGATGCACTGATAAAGTTTGGCTTGATTTGAACTTGTATTTGGCACTTTTTGGATTTCAATCTTGAAAATGACTAATGGGCATCCCTGGCACCTTCGGGCTATCAAACACATGCAGAATCAATGATGATGATCAAAATTGGGCTTGATCCCTGGTGACTGTTGCAAGCATCCATCATGATAGATGACTAAATTGTCATTATTACCCCTTTTGTTCTTGTCATTACTGTTAGTCACTTTTGTTTGTTAGGATTCATTAAGTCACATACAAGATAGAAGATTACAATATAAAGATCTATTTCCTGTATATGGCCTTGTCATTGCGTGAAGTGTATGATAGAAACTCTACACTTGATGGGTGCTTTCATTTAGTCACATCACCAACTTCCTTTGTCCTCGTAGTCCATCGTGAATTTCCAAAATTAAACTCAACTCAAAAAGAAAAATAAAGCTAATAGAAATCTAAACTCTATGTGTACACATGTCCCTAGGGGCTCATATATGGCTTTTGTCCCTGTATTTCTCTTGTAACTCTACTATGAGGGCATATAGTTTGAATTTTGTCAAAAAAATGTCACAATCAAATGCAAAAAATCAATACAACTCACAAAACATTTCCCTCTAATATTCATATATTAGGTCCACATTTAGAATGCCTTCCCCCCCCCCCCCTATTTGGAGTCCTCATTGATGACAGGGTATCACCAAGGGTATGTGTTGTGCTTGGGCAATCAAAATTTGTGCCTATGCAAGCCTTGTAATGTAGCCCTATTATGCATACACAGTCAATGCATGGAAAAGATTTATGTGGTGCAAGATGAGGGTATAAGCAATTTGCCTATTGGCGTTTGTTGGCAAGGCTTCCTATTCTAAGCAATGTGATGATTTTGAAGCTCATGTGCCATTTGCTTGATTGAAGGTTGTAGAGCTTTTTTGAAGGCTTAATTATTTGTTTGATGCTTCTGCATCCAATTTAGCCTCAGGCCCTAGGGCCATGTGATTTCTCATTTGAATAGAGGACACCCTATGGCCCTTGAAACCTATCGCCGTAGGGCCATAGAATCTCTCATTAAAATAGAGGGAAACCTATGGCCCTTGAACTTATACATTTGAAATGTGATCTCTCATTTAGGGGGCAACCTATGGCCCCAGGGCCAAAGAGTGGCCTAGGTGCCAATGTACAAGCTCTCAAAGAGAATTTAGGCCATTCAAGGGCTAGGATTTTCATTCATAATATCATTACTTGGAATGCATTAAATGAAAATATTCCCAGTATAGTCGTGAAAGCTACGACCTGTTTAACTAGATGCAATGGGAAGGACTTTCTCCATATGCTTTTAACTATGCTTGGGAGGTATAATGGCAGTTGGAGAATTGTACGAGGCAAATATTTGGTTTATATGTATGCTTAATATGGTGCTCTTATAAAATCACAAGAATTCATGGAGGGCTTTCCACCAAAAACGTCATCACTTGGAAGTGCCTTGGTCAAATATGTGTGCCAGGTATGGAATTTGTGAGAAAAATGTTGTGCTAATCAATGCTTTGGAAAAAATGTAGGTCAAATGTGGAGGATTTTGTTTAGAAAAATGACTGCTTATGTCTATCCATGGAGCTATACTATCAAGCCCAGTGTGAATGGGGGAGAGAAAATAAAGATGATGGCAAAGAGGAGAGTGGAGGGCAGCGCAGGGGAAGAGAAGGAAGATCAGAGCAGTCTTGGTAGTGCTCAGCGAGACAGACAATGGCAAGAGTGAAACAAAAAATTATCACCAATTTGGGGCATCCCTATTTGGTCATGATCTTGTAGAAATTGAAAACCCCACCAAGTGGCTTGCCACCTCCTTGCTACATCACCTGAGGATGTTTCCCATGCAAACTAGTAGTAGCGACACCATCAACATGTAATATGTGAGATCCTCCCACAATCCAAATAAGGAATCTCCTCCTCTCAAGCTCAAAACTCTCTCTCTCTCTCTCTCTCTCTCTCTCACACACAACACACACACACACAACCACACACACACACACACACACACACACACACACACACACACACACACACACACACACACACACACACACACACACACACACACACACACACACACACACCCTCATCTGCATGCATCCTTTAAAAAATTCTTAAAAGAAATATCTACTCGTTCTGAATTAAGGAAATGTGCGCTTATGTTGCACGTGTCAATGCAAGGAACTTGCCGATACACCGTGTGCGAGCCACAAATGGCTCCAAGCACACAACAAGCCTAAACTAGTAAGCTCAAAGAAGGCGATGGTGTGTCACTCACCGCTCTACGCTTGCTTCGTGGAGGGTTCCTCGCCGCGAAGAAGAAGGAGCCACCGCTTCGCCGCGCTCAACCGCTTCACCACCGCCTTGCCGTCGTCGCAATGCTCGATCGCTCTCTCTCTCTCTCTCTCACGCATTCACACACGCAAAAGGAGATGAAGAAGAAGAAGATGGAGATGGAGCAAGAGCACTCTTCTATTGCACAAATGAGAGAATGAGTGAATTTTAGGTTTAGTTGACTTTTATATGAGCTCACCCCATTCACACTTGGGCGCCCATGCTTAGCCAACTAATCCTCTGTTCTTTTCCTCCTCCTCCTCTTACCCTTTTTATTGGAGCCCGGACCTGACTCTGCAATGACCAACAAGCCCGGTACCTGACTCTACCAAATAAATAATACAATGTCCGTCGTAGGTTACAACGTCCGTCGTAGGTGATAGGGTGTCCGTGAGCCATGAGGGTTAACATGCCCCCCTTCCTGATGTAGATTCCGTCCTCGGAAGCTATTGAGTTGAAGCTCGTTCTTTGAGGTGGAAGAGCATTTGAGATGAATGTCCTTAGTCTTCTTCAGTCACTGCAAAATCAAACAACATTGGCACAGTAATTCTCATAAGTGATTAAAAAGTATATGCAGTTTTAGGCAGACAAATTGATTGGTAACAAAATTTTAAACAATTTGTCAGCAATAAACATTAAATTGCAATATAATCAAATGCATAAACAGATGTAAAGGTAAAAAATTAAACAAGTATGGGGTCGCTAATTTAACGGTCGAAAGGCACTAGAGATCGACTATTAATACCATGGGTAAGCTTCTTAATTTTCTTTGGTCAATTAAGTTGTTTAATCGCGAGAGCCAAGTATTTCATGTTCGAGGGTTGACTAGAGGCTATACCTAGAAGACCTTGTAATTAAGCTACGATAAAAGGAATTTCTCATGAGATCATCACCTGATTGATTACCTTCACAGTGATTCCATTTTGATGTGTGTGCTTTTTTGTATGCCTTGGGTTTTTTGCTTTTCAAGGAAAAGCGCCCACATTGGGAACCTCTAGGGCTCTAGTGCCATAGGCGATACATGTGAGTGAAGTACCAAATCAACCTGAGATTTCTTTTCTAGCTTTAGATTTTACATTGTGGCACTTTGATTTGTTTTTGTTTGTTCATTTTCAGCATTTTAATTTTGTAACTTTTTGGGGGGTCATATAACACTGTTACACCTCCCCAGGCTCATCACACTAGTAAACTCCCTTTTTAATACTGAAGCTAAAGGTCAATAGGGTCAAGCCCACTAGAAATCCCTAGTACATTTCACACAATGCCGCCTAAATCAGATTAAGAACTTAAGTAACCATTGATAATTAGGAAGGCATTCCCCATGGTATTAAGAGAAGATCTCTAACACCTAACTTGGACAAACTAGCTTAGTCCGATTGCTTGATTTTTAAATCTAGACAAGTGATTATGACAAAAAATTCATTGAATTTAATGTTTGGTACTAAGCAAACATGCTGAATATTATGCTACCAATCACAATCAATGTAGACAAACATGGATGCAAAAAGATAATGGGTAATGCTAATGGACAAGAAACACCTGTTTGTGTTGATGGTTGCGCTTGATTTGAAGTGTGAACGAGAGAAAGATTCCATGAAGGTCCAAATCCTAACAACAGCAACATGCTCCTCTACACACTAGGAAAACAAAGAATACCTCTAGGAGGCACATCAGTGGGAAAAAGGAACTTTGCTAATCACTCAAATCTAAACAGAAACACTCCTATCGTAATAATTTGCCTACCCTCCATCACTCGAGTGATGAGGATCAAAGGTGTTTATGACATAGGTTTCTGTTTCAGTGTACCGGATGTGAATGTGTAGGTCTGGGTCAATGTTTTGACTTTTATTGTGCATACTCGTTTGCTAATTGCTCTTGCTCTTTATTATTTTTGTTTTTTGTGAGTATAAGTCTATATATATACATTCCCTAAGATTGGGAGATTGAGAGGTCCGGGAAGAAGGTTGAGAGGAAAGCAAGTGAATGATAACTGTCAGCAAACACTCCCCCCTTCCTTGGGTAGATCATACTGTTTGAAATGAGCTTGTCACCCTTTGAAACCAATTGTTCTAGTTGGTAATAGGTGGAGATTTTTTGCCAGTAGTTTTCTATTACCTTAGGTGCCTCGTCGAGTTGCAAGGGTGGTAAGGTACTCTCCCAGGATCGAACTTGAAGTGGTTCATCAGGTGATTCTTGAACATTGGGAGGTGTGGATTCCCTTTGTAACTTTATGGAGGTCCACTATTGTAGGTGGAGGATGTGGAGAAGCTTTTACCTCTATGGATGCATTACATGAGGAGCTAGAAGCTTCATGGGACTCCCCTCTTCCTGAGCTAGGTAGAACAAATCGTTCTTTCTTCGGTACCCAAACTAGCTCTGGAGCGGGTGTGTAGCATTCTGTGATTTTTTTCTTTCCACGATCATCATTTCGTTTTGGAGCTACAGGATTGGGCTCACATTGGTCAAGTGACTAGTAAGAACACAATCTATGTTTTGGCACCCAGATTTGATCATTTCCTTGATAGTAGCCTTGGGCTTCCAATAGTTTTTTAGGAATCCATCGCAACATTTTCTTACTTTTCTTGGAGCGAGTGGTACGTTTCTTACAAGGCTTCTGTTTTTTAGCACTAGTTATGGTCGCTAAAGATGCTTTAGGGACCCACTTGTATGCTTTCTTCGTTACATTAGGATGAGTCTTGTCAGAAGCTATATACATTGCTTCTAGCATATTTAAGGGTACGGGCATTTCATCCCCCTCAGGTGTTACCCAGGTTGTCCCCCTATTTTCCCAAGTTTCTATGGTTGCTTCTAGGGGGACCCAATCCACATTGTTCGACTCAGTCATCCCAGGTAGTACATCCATATAAGGAGAATCTTCCCCAACATCAGTTCCCGCTTCACACGTGTAACAATACTGCAATGGGGCCGAGTGAACTATGGTGTCAGATCTATGATCAATTATAAACCTGTTTCCTAGAGGATGTGCTCGACCCGTCACAAGATCCACTCGAATGACAGAATCTTGGAACTGCAGGTAGACATGGTTTTTGGACCAGTCATGCACCATTTTTGCTTCCTTCATGAAAGGACGTCCTAAGATCATCTCCGATGCCATAGTGTATTTGGAGAAATCCATAACAATAAAGATAATCCTTATTTTATGTCCAAAGACCTTGATCTTGAGATCTTCTAGCATCCCAATAGGTTTAACAATAGACCCATTGGCCATCTTCACTACTATAGTTGTGGTCACAAGGTGAGGTCTTCCCATAGTTTCCCAGCAATTTTTAGTCACAATGCTAACCCTAGCGCCACCATCAAGGATTCCCTTCACATTTAATCCCTTAGTAGTGATTGGTATAGTCGCATTGGATTCATCACCCTCAAACTATTGTCCCAACTTGTTAACAAGTATTTCTATAACAAGGTTCTCATCTAGGTTGGGTTGTGGATCTATGTATTCCTCCTCTATTGGCATCTCCCCAGCTCCATCCATCTATAAAAATTGTGGTAGCCCAAACTTCAGTTCTCCATTGAGGAAGGGTCGAAGAGCTGAGACTAGCTCAGGGTCTTTATATAGTTTGGACATGATGGTGGTTCTAACTTCTGAAGACATGAAATCCATCAATTTGGCAATGTTTAACGACACCTTTTGGCCTTGAGTCCCTTGACGTGGGGAAGATGGGATCTCCGATAGGATCAAGTAGTGCCTCTGTAAACATTCTTTCCATCAAGAAGTGAGTACGCCCACTTTCCCATGACTTTAAGTCACTTTCTTCTTGGATGACACTAGGTATGTCCAAGGGTCTATGGACTTGGTGAGGTTGTTGTTGCGTAGGGAACACGAGGTCTATAATCTGGATCTTCCTAGGTGCTGGTTCTAGATCCCTTTGCGTATCTTCTACCAAACTCCTTAATTGCTTGACTCGCTCAATCTCCTTTATAGGGTCTGGGTAAGTTCCTATCTTCTTTTTGGATCCTGGCCATTGTGGCTAATGAAGATCTTCCTTGTTGGTTTCTATGTTAGTGGTCGTTTTGGTCTCCATGGTTTCACCTGAATCAGAATCTTCTTCAGCGTCGTTCATTTATACGGGGTCGTCACCAGTCCCTATGTTGGTCTTTGAACTAGGGTCTGACGTCGCTGCTTTTTGCGATCTCTTTCTTCGTGATTTCTTCTTTTTCTGAGATTGGGCAATGGATGCCATGTCTCTTTCCTCAAGAATATAATTTTGTTTTTGGAGCATCGATCATGTGAGTACCTTTATTGGTACCACGGGTGTACTTGGTGATGGCTCCTCGGTAACTTCAATCAAGTTTAATGGCGTGATCTTCGGTGCATTTGGATTATTTGGACATTGGGCAATCAAATGATCTATGCCACATCGATTACACATGAGTATCGGCTATGTAGACGTGCTCGCTTGATTGGTTTGCATTAGTGTGGCGTTCTTTTGTAGCCTAATAGGACACTCGGCTACATGATGTGGACCTCCACACTTATAGCATTGAAGAGGTGGTCTCTTAGCAGTGTAATTGATATTTTGGCCTCTTGCAGCAAGAGCAACTACTTGATATACAGGTTTGACTTGTCCCCAACAGTCCTCCATGTAGTATTGTGGACTTTCTTCAAGCACATCCATCCCATATGCAATATTAGGATCTATATCTTCCTCACAGTCTTCCAAACAAGCAATAGATGACTCACAACCCACTTGATTCACAGAAGTGATTCTCGGATGTGGTGGTTGCGGTCCTAGCACTGGAGGTGGTAAGGGTGTTGTTTGGACAACATTTTGGGCCCTAGGGACCATGTGTTGTGTTGTTTGTTCAAGAGTTGGGGCCGGCATCAATGTAGGCACTCGAGGTGTGTTTGTCCATGCTAAGGTTGGTCTATTGGACATCGCGTGCTTAAATACTATGCAATCCTTAGCTTGATGACCATACCTCCCACAAGCATTGCAGTTCCCATTGAATTTTACTCTAAAAGTAGGGCATTCACTGGTACTATGCGGTCCATAGCATACTGAGCACCATTGTTGATCCCTTCTTGGATACATATGATTGTTTTGTGGAGCACGATTGTCTCTAAGACTCTCTTGAATAGCCTTGGTGAGATCTGCTAAAGTCATCTCGATATCTTTGGCTCCTTAGCAATAGGCTTTAGGGTCATTGGCTGATGCCCCGATGCTTGTGAGCTAATAGATTTAGGCTCAACAGACACTCGTTCTCCTTGAATCATTAAATTATCCTCCAATTGGATCGCATTGGTGGTGACTGCTTCCCAAGTGGTGAGTCTCACCGACTCTCCTTCCTCTCGTTGGGCTTTCTGGACCTGAGAGGCTACACCCCAAAGCATTCCTTCTCGTATGTATTCTTTCAAGAATAGTCTCCTAAGAGTAGGGTAAATCGTTTTTTCTTCCACCCTTAGGGTTCTATACCAATCCCCAGCCTTTCCACTTAAGGTTAGGCTTAAAGCATTGCTCTAATGTAGCTCATTGTGTTCTCCTAGAGAATCGCATATTTCTTCAAACACTTCGATATGCTTTCTCACATCCCCGTCTCCACTAAATTTTTGCGTGAGCTTGGCTATTTGTACTGCCTTACTTCTAGGCTCTCTATCAGGAGCGTTACGCATATTCTCAGCAATAGATCGACCTATAGCTTGAGCAAATGTTGCCAAGTCACCTAAATGAGCAGGCACCGTGGGTGAAGGCGCTCCAGAGACTACATGTGGAGTAGGTATTGGCATTGGGCTTGGCGCATAGGAAGCCCTTGGGTTCCATGTTGGGTATGATGTTGTGCCATGTGGTGGCCCAAAGTTCATATGTGTGGCCCTAGACATAACAGACGTCGGATGTGACATGCTAATGCTAGCCGGTATAGTCCCATGGAAATAAGAACTTGTGTATTGTGGTTGTGGAGCATAGGTAGTTGGAACAATGGGAGGGGTAGGGACTACATGAGTGTGATGACCCATAGGTGCATACGATTGGTACACACTTGTAGGTATTGTTGCAGGCATTGAGCTACCATGTAGTGGTGCTTTACTAACAAATGAGGTCCATGGTGTGTTTCTTGGCATGCCCATCATTGGGGTAGGCATGGTAGCCGTGGTGTCATAAAGGGAAAGATGAGCTAGACTTGGAAAGGTGAAGCTATCACTTGTGGGCTCAGATTGCACTGAGACCCCTGGGAGAAACAACATATAGGGGATCCATCGGACTTACTGAGGGAGTCTCCATTTGCGAGAAGGTCGGTTGTTTAGCCTTCCCTGTATCCAAGAATCTCATGAGACCCGTTGAAGGCATGTTGATCCTCTTGTTCTGTATCTCTAACTCAATGACCCTATGGATGACCTCACAAACTCTTTGTTGTTGATCCTCCACACTAGTAGCACCCATTGTGGATTGTAGGACATCTAACCAACCCACATGATAGGTGTGACCTGTGTATAGGTCAGTCAGAGTCTCTGCTTGTAATTCGTACTCCCATTTCTCATTTAAGAACACTCCATCTAGGATTGAGGTGCTAGGGGTTTCCTTTGAGCTAGATGCAATGTTGCTTTCTAGGGGTTGGCCCTTAGCGGTTGCTAAATTAGGAGCACTTGATTGCTCTCTTAGCAAGGATATTGACATAGGGGCTTTCGCTTTTAACTCTCTTCATTGCTCCGCCTTGTGTAAGCTCTCAATTTCCTTTTCCCTTGCTGCAAGGATATATCGCTCAACCTCTTGCACTTCGGCAAGGCTTCTACCATCGGGTAATATGACCTCGGAGGGAAATAACTCTGAAGAGTCAGGAGGTGCAGTGAATGAAGTATTCACGTGCACATTCTCTAACGGTATAGGGTCTACGTTGGTCACGAATGGAGAATTTACTTCCCCACCCCCCTCATTTACATCATTAGCTTCATGTTCGGAGCGAGTGGCTCTACTAAAAGTTTCCTTCAGGCGACTAAGCACTCTCGGCCCGGATTGCGGGCCCATGGCATGCATGTCTTGGCTTGAGCTATCGGGATTAGGCATTGGGAAACCCTACATGACGTCATAGTCAGAGGAAGAGTCACTAGCTGCTATGTTCGGGTCTTGGTTTGTACTACCTTGGGTCCCCGTCGAGGGTCCAGAACCTAAAGTAGGTGGATATTGAGAACTCGCGTAAGTCGAAATTCTCTCTAGTTGCTCCGTCTCTAGCACACGACTAGAGCGTAGATGCATGTGCCTTTGGCACCCTACAAACGTCGATGAATAACCTCGAAGGTTAACCGCTTACCTTTTTTAAGCGCCCGTTTTCACTCGTGTTTTTTATGTTTTTAATGTTTTTTAATATTTTTTAATGTTTGATTTTTTTGATTAAAGTGTGTGATAGCTTGAAATGAGCGTATCACTTAGAGGGTCGCTGTGTGCTTTACAACACAATTTTCGGGCATCTGAAGTTCCGTCGGTCCTCAAAAAATTGCTTTTTAGCTACGTGTGAAGCTAAAATTCATTTTTTCAAAAGGCGACTGAGGCCTAGGCATGAGCGTGAGCTTGGGTTTGGGTCTAAGAGATATTCCCGATCCCAGTCCTACCTTTTTTTTTTTTTTGGGTTAAGGATAAGGTCGCCGCGGCCTGCGCGAGAGCACACACACACTCTATCTACCTACTTCTAACTAATACACCTACTGTTACACACTAACACACTCTATTAACTCTCTTAGATCTACTTCTTACTTACTGTACACAGAAAACTAACAACCTTAGTACACAGAGAATAAACATAGTACCTTTGAAAACTCCATTAACAAAGAAAACTAACAACCTTAATACACAGAGAATAAACACAGTACCTTTGAAAACTCCATTAACAAAGAAAACACATAGTATAACACCAAATCCCTCTTCTCAACACACACACACTCCTTCCCTATCCTTCCTACAATTGAAATTGCACCACGAAAGAAGCACAGAGTGCCATTCAAGCTTGGTGTATGGCATCCTCGGCAACGGCGCCAAAAATGTGCGCTTATGTGGTACGTGTCAATGCAAGGAACTTGCCGATACACCGTGTGCGAGCCACAAATGGCTCCAAGCACACAACAAGCCTAAACTAGTAAGCTCAAAGAAGGCGATGGTGTGTCACTCACCGCTCTACGCTTACTTCGTGGAGGATTCCTCACCGCGCGAAGAAGAAGGAGCCGCCTCTTGGCCGCCGCCGCCGTGCCGTCGTCGCAATGCTCGATCGCACACTCTCTCTGTCTCTCACGCTTACACACACACACAAGGAGATGAAGAAGAAGAAGATGGAGATGGAGCAAGAGCACTCTTATATTGCACAAATAAGAGAATGAGTGAATTTAGAAAATCAAGATGCTCAAAAGTCCCCGATAAAGCTAGATGCAACTTTGGAGAACGATAACTATCAAAGTCATTTGCATGCATACAATCATTGATTCAAAAGAAGAGAAGAACATGGGAAGTCAAGCATCAATTTTTTCAATTCCAAAAAAAGACACACATACGTGGAAGATTTTGGAGAAACTTGAGGGGCAAGCAGGCTAAGAGTTTTGGTAATTTGAGTCTTATGTATATGTGCACACATTGTAGGCAACTATATGCGTAACCAAATGTTGGAAAGATTCCATTTTATGGCTCACTCCCGTGTATGCTTCTTTTGTTACTATTGAGGATATGTGCAACGGGCTCAAAAAGTTTTCGACTTACAAAGTGGGAGATCTTCAAGGTATCAAACCGAAAATGATTCAATGGATAGGAGATCTTACACATGAGTGGATGTGTGAACCTTACACTTCAGCATAAGAAAGCCTTTGTGGAGAAAAAAGAAAGAACTCTAAGTGTGCCAAGTGAGTTAATGCTTGCAATTTCTTGAATCTATGAGAAGGTGATGTGTCAATTGCACATAGGAAGATGAATAAAAGAAGGTTTTGCAAGCACTATTGAGATTAAACAAGGATGTCCATTGTCACCAAATTTCTTTGGCCTATGCATCTATCAATTGGAACAATGGTACTTAATTTTATGCAAGAAGAAGGCATTGAAGAGGTCACTATTTGCAATGCGGTAATCATGCTTTTGTTGTATGCGGATGATTTAGTGCTTCTAGCACACATTTTAGAGGATTCACATAAGCTTATGGTTATCCTGATAACTTTTACTTGCATAGTGAGCTAATTGTGAATGAATCCAAAACAAAGGTTATGCTTTTGAAAACCAACCATAAGGAGAAGCCATGCATTGTGTACAACAATGAGACACTTGAAGTTGTTAAGAGCTTTAAGTACCTTGGGGCTGAGTGCTTTCATTGTGAACAAGCGACAAAATACGATCAATGGATAAAAAACGAGCGAAGAAAATAGAGGGGTAGAGCATATTGACAGACAATAACAATAAAAGATTGGAAGTACATTTATGAGTGGAAAGTCCTGCAAAAAAATCTAGAAAATTTTGGTTCAAGTTTGATAGATTCTAACGCCCTATGGGCACTCTCCAAGAGCAGTGTGTCTTTGCCTAACCTTCAGGCTATAACAAGTGGCAGAGAAGGTACTAGGATTGCCAAATTGTTATTACTGCTAATCATCATCTTATGTATGCCATTGTGAATTTTCACCTTTCTTCTACAATCCAAACCCCTCTTTACAAAAACATGCGAAAAAGTTTAAAATTAAAAAGAATGCTAAAATCTAAAATTATGGATATAATTTAGTGATTGTTGTTGCAAGTGCTTGTCTAAACGTATTTGAGTCCTAGAGAAAAGCTCTTTCTTAAGATTCTCCATTTCTTTTTTTTTTGCAATATTCACCAATTGGTCAGTTGAAAATAAATTAAACTTCAAAAAATTTACAAGACCATCTCATGCACATCACATGCCATGAGAGCCAACAAACCATAGACAGATACATCTGACAGTTTATACCGCAAAAGGCATCACCAACACAAATAGTACCATCCCAACACATGCCGAACAAGGGAGGCCAGCCCTCTCATAACAAGAACCACAAAAAATACCCTGCATGGTTGCCACAAGCATTGGTCCACTGCCACAAGACCAAACACCATCCATACAAGAAGGATCAGAGCCTAACTGAGCATATCGAGAGAAGCAAAGCGATCGCAAACGGGCGGGGCCCAAAGTCCCCATCGCCAGAGGAAGAAAACTACAACAACGCCTTAGCCACAGGTGGCGAGAAAACCCAAGGAGTCCGCCCAACCATCACCACAACGCAACCACCGAACAGGCTTTGAAAGGGAGCCTTGCCCCTGCCAAGGAGGACCCTCACGTGCCACGAACACCACCACTGTTATCGCCAATGGTGCCATCCCGAGCAGGCCTCCGCAAGTGAACCGGGCCACCTAGAGTCCTCCATGGGGAGGTGGGAGGAGGCCCTCTCCCTATTTCCAAAAAGAAGTGTAGAGCGGGTGAGCAAAGGAAGCATCACCACGATCATGGAGAGTGTAGCCGAGGGCCCCTCCTAGCCCCCAACTCGCGGAGGCTGAGCAGGCCACCAAACCCTAGCAGGATGCACCTCGCCTCTCTCCGAGATTCTCCATTTCTAATTAGCCTCCCCAGTCTCTTACCACAAATCATGAAGCATCATTGTCTGCAGGAGTGCTCGGAAAAAAATTGTTACCTTGTATAGAATCCAAGCTCACTTGAAGAAAATCTAAAAAAATTTACAAGTAGGTCATACGATCTTTGAAAAAGAAAAGAAGAGGCGAATCAAGGTGGATGCTCCTCGGGCATTTTTATCCATGACTTAGACTACATGCTTTCCTCTCCTAGCCACAATGTGGGATCTCCATTGCGACTCTCATCACCACAATTTTGGAGCATCAAGAATCACTCATCAATCACGCACATAGTACATCATATGTAACTTTTGTCCCATAGGTTCTTTTTGACATCCGAGGATGATAATATAATCTCTCTCTCTCTCCCATTGCTTAGAGAATACTTTTTGTAATTACGACCTGATAGCAATTGATTAGCATCTATCTTCTCTCACTAAAATTTCTACAACTATATAACCAAGCACATAAAGCAAATGGATTATTGATAAGCTCTTATGCACCATAAAATTGCCAAAATGCAATATCAAATAGACACAAAATTATTTGGCTACAAAGTGGAAAAAAACAGGAAAGCGAGCTTGGTGAAGCAAGATTTGGAGTGAGCTTTTTCCCTCCTCCACCCCTAGCGCTTTCACTACAACTAGATGCCGTCCATTTTTGCCTCGACCACCGACAGCAAGTGGCACTTTTTTTGAGCCACCGCAACCCCTACATTGCACCACCAACTTCCAACTCCCTCTACTCTCAACCTCCAACCATCCTCTCTCTCTCTCTCTCTCTCTCTCTCTCTCTCTCTCTCTCTCTCTCTCTCTCTTCTCTCACACACACACACACACACACATACACACACACAATCTCTCATGGTTTCTTTTTCCTCCCTCTCCTCTCTCTCTCTCTCTCTCTCTTTCACACACAAACACACACACACACACACACACACACACACACAACACAAATCTCTCATGGTTTCTTTTTCCTCCCTCTCCTCTCCCCCCAAAAAAGAGAAACTTACGATTTTGAGCATATTTTTGCATGAAAATTGGTAGAAGTTGAAAACCAGTGCTAGAGGCTTGGGCTTGGATGCCTATGAATGAATTCTGTCCAAAAATTCATCAGCAGACATCATACGCGTATGATGTGACTGGGGTGCTTTTGACAGCAATTTACTCAACATTATATACCCATCTTCACACATGTTGTTGATCATATACACCATACATTTCATCATTTCAATATTTCTAATAAATTATGAACTGGGAAGATATTACTATCTCTTAGTCAAATTTCCTTGGAAAGTGATTTTGTGCAATTCGACATCCAAAATTTGCTATAAAATCACATATTCTTGTTGTACACATCAAGGGACACCTTGCGTAAAATAGAAGTCCATTTCTGCCAACAGACCTCATACGCGTGACATGATGATGTATTATTCAGTACTAGATCTGGGGTCAAATTTCATCTGATCTGCACCCTTGTGATCATACAACAATTTAGTAAATATTAGGCCAAATTTCATTAAAATGAAGTTATTTTTGGCTACATAAGGCCACGACCATAAGACACATCGAGGCAAGTGAATGCTTGTATGTTCCATAAAATCTTTCACAAAAAGTGTTAAAAATCAATTTCTGAAACTACTGGTTGTTGTGATGGTGTAGAATGAGGAAGTAATGAACTCACATCATTCTGACCAGTTTATCATACATGTGTATAAGATGTATAAAGGGAACTTTTAGGGACAAAAATTGAAAATATGAGCTTACCAGGGTTTTAAGCACAACAAAACAAGATTACATACCATATTTAGGCCAATTCAAATGCACACACAGTTACAGACATCATACACGTGTTGATGTCTCATGGCCAAATCTGACAATCCAATTTCTTTTGACCACATAGGAGGGTTGGAAATGATGTATTAAGCTTGCTTGAAAAATTTCAATCACATTTGTTCCATACTATAGCACTACTAAAGAGATTTTTGCAGAGACAAGAAGGTTAAAAAATGGATGGTTATATGAGCAATTTGACAATCCAACATCAATGAGAAAGTGAAGGTGTCTACATCATAACATAAGGGCTAGTTGTTTTACAAAAATGGACATAAGGGGTTACATGTAATACTTGAAAATATACAGGTAAGGGATTATCTAAGTACCTCTTGTTCGCACGTGCTATATGCATTTTTTACATAGTGGATTCCCCGGGGTTTGTAGCTATAGTGGAGAACAAAGGATATGTGTGTGAAGGCACAATTACAACACTGCAATCTCTTTGGAGGAAAAGGCCTAGGTGTCAGGCAGAGGATTATAATTACTCTTGTTCGCTACGTGCTATAAATCCAATTTTTTACCATGGATTCCTCGGGGTTTTGTAGCTATGTTTTGAGAACAAAGGTATGTTGTGTGAAGGAAGGAACACATTACAACACTGTAATCTCTTTAGAGGAAAAGGCCTAGGTGTCAAGGAGGGATTATTAAAATATCTCTTGTTCGCACGATGCTAATGTGCAATTGTTACATAGTGGATTCCCTAGTGGGTTTTGTAGCTATGTTGAGAAACAGTAGGATATGGTGAAGCACAAACAACATTGCAATCTCTTTGGAGGAAAAGGCCTAGGTGTCAGGGAGGTCATTATTGAAGAGTAAGTGGGTGTTTGTGTTGGAAATTATACATCTATATTGTTTTAACCGATGATCTAATCTTGTCTTCCATCTTTGTGTATATGTAGATAGAGGATCTTTTGGTGCGGACACACATGACAACATCCTAGTGGATTGAAAGGATTTCCCTAGTCACAGCAAGTCAGATGCCACTCACATGTTCAAATAGACCCTAATAAGTCAGTCTACGAAATATTGCAAGACCTTGATGCTAGCACTGTGGAAGAGAAAGGGGTCGAGCTTGCTATAGACTCAAGCTTGGGAGAAGATTAGTTGAAAGCTGAAGTGCAAGAAATAATGCAAGACGTTGAAGCCATCACAGTGGAAGGGAAAGGGGTTGAGCCTGTTGTAAAGTCAGTACTGGAAAAAGATAATTTGAAATCCAAAGTACAAGAGAGGGTTAAAGAGAAACGAGGACCACAGGAAACCAATAGGGGGCAAGCGATCTGATTGAGAAATTGTTTGATATGGAGATTGACCAAGGTGAGAAGATCAATGAAGAAATGCCAGCTAATGAGGAGGTGGAAGTTGAAGTTCTCTTGGTAATAGAATCTTTGGATGTGACATCAAAATGTATAGAGGAGAAGGCTGATAGAAAGAGGACGAAGAAGGCAATGTAGGTGGCAAAACCTGCTCAAAGTGCATAAGAGACTAATGTGCAGAGGAGCCCAAAGGCGCAGAGAAGGATAAAGGTGCAGAGGAGGCCAAAGGGAGTAAGGGTACAGAGGAGGCTAGAGGCATGGAGGAGGCCAAAGGTACAAGGGATTCCAAAGTGTGAAGGAGACACCTGATGCGATGCCCTTAGAAACAAGTATTAGCTTTGACTCAGTCATTGAATCCCAACTCTTCCTTATGAAATCTAGAAAGAGCCCCATTGGTCGTGGTCTCAAGCCGTGTGAAATTGCAAGAATTAGCTATTGTGATAGCATTTTGTACTTTCTTCTGACTTTATATGAAATACCATCCCATTTTTGCTTATGTCAATGTGTTTGTTGTCATGTCACTCTAGTCGTGATCAAAGGAAGGAAGTGGATGATAGGAAACAAGGGGGGAGAGAGATGAGAGAGCAAGGGAGGGGAGGATAAGTGAGAGTAAGTGGATATTATTGTAGAATACCAAAAATGCTACTTATTACCACCATATTGTTGGGCTTTATAACTTTGGATGCAAAAGAATTGTACATAGCAATCAACTAAAGCCATTAAGCATAATACCAAAAAATGGTACTATAGTATCAAAGTTGGTGGCATATTACCACCAAAGAATGGATTATAGCACAATAGTAACCGAATGATTGTGCAGGTAGTAGATAGTATCAATTTGGGTATTATCTCGGGGGGTTCACCATTCAGTTTCCCCTATATAACGTGCATTCGCATGATATTGAAAAAAACCCCTCTTTTAACATGTGAAAGAATAAAATGACCCCTTGTTTTAGGAAATTTCCAAAATTGAATTAAAAAAACCCTTATTTTAATGTATCTCTGTTAAATTGCCTAATTTTTTTGCATTTTAAAACCCCTCCTTTCGAATACATTACCCATTAACAAGATTACATAGTGCCCCCGAAGGGTATGATAGAGTATCAATTTGGTACTACAATACTATAGAGTATCAAAATTTGGTAGGAGATAGTACCAAAGTGTGGTAATATAGAGTATCAAATTTGGTACTACAATAGTCAGCTGAAAACAAACAAGCACGGTACCAAAATTTGGTACTACATAACACAATAGCTATCTTAAAACTATAGAGCACAATACCAAAGTTTGGTACTATAGAGTACCAGCTATGGAGTACCAAAGTTTGTTATTGATAATAGGACATGAATAACAACAGACAACATTGATCACAAGTAAGATTCTATTCAAGAGAATTAAAATTACTATCAGTGGTTGGAATTGTAGTTGGGGTAAACACTGTATGGCTCCCCTCCTCCTCACTTCCTGGTTCATACGGCATATTGTTATAGATATTTTCATATATCTCCAAGGATAGTTTAAAGTGGATTCACAAGTCAGGGATAGCCTCCATGGGGAATTGTATGGCTCTACAAGATGGGAGTAGCTAATCACTAGTGATTTTTGATTCAATAGGATATAGGTATCAATCTTTCCCTCAACATAGGCATAGTACAAGCACTCTTCATGTCAAAGGATGGATTCAGGCTGAAGCACCTCTTCTTGATCATTGATCTTGGGGGGGTACCTCAATCATTGGTTCTCTTGGTGGATCTTCTTTGTAAGGCTTAAGTAGGCTCACATGAAAAGCATTGTGTGTGAACCAATGATTGGGAAACTTTAGTTGATAGTCCATCTCATTGATTGGTTTTAGGATTTGAAAAGGACCATACTATCTTTTTTTAGCTTAGCATAATACTTTTGGTGGCCCGTAGGATTCTTGCTTGTCATTTGCTTAATCGAGCCTTGGAAACTTGAGTAGGACCCAATCATTTTCCTTGAAAGTTAAGGCCCTTTTGTGCTTGTTAGCAGCAGCTTTTTGCCTTTTTTGTGATATGGATATAGCCTCCTTAATCTTTTAAAAAGAGTCTTGTAGGTCTCGGCTATATCATCAACAATGAAGATCTTCCATGTACCTTAAGTAGCAAGGGACTTTTAGGTCTCCCTCAATGATTTCGAAGGGTGCCTTCCCTCTAATAGTATGAACAGTGTTATTGTACGCGTACTCTACAAGCGGTAGGTACTTCTCCCATTGTGAGCATTGACCTACTTCTGTGACATAGGTCTTGAGTAGATCTAGAAGCGTAAGGTTAGCTATCTCAATTTGGCCATCCGTTTGTGAGCAAAGATAAATTTAGCCTTGTACCTAGATTCTCAAAGAGACCCTTCCAAAAATTATTGGTCATTTGAGGATCTCTATCTGACACTATGGATGTTGTCAAGCCATGGTGTTTGAAAATCTGTGATATGAAGAGGTTTTCCATTTGATGTGCCTGAATAGTCTTTTTGTTAGGTATAAAATGTGATTGTTTGCTAAACCTGTCGACTATTTTCCTATTCTGGATTCCCATGGATAGAGACTTGGGTAATCCAAAGATAAAATCCATGGATATACTCTCCCATTGTGAATTAGAATTGACAATGGTTGGAGTAATCTAGGTTGCTTCCCTCTAGCATACTTGGTCTTTTGGCATACCATGCATTTTGAAACATACTCTTGTATGTCTCTTTCCTGGTAGGCCAGTAGAAATACGTCTCTACTCCTCAAAGAGTAAGTTGAATCCCTCTATGCCCCACATAGGAAGAGCATGGGATTCATACATTACTTTCTCACAAAGGGAGTTAGTAACACATAGTATTTCCTTGAAGAGGATAACCATCTTGCAAGGTGAACGATTCTTTTACTTCCCTAAGGAGATGGCTAACATTATATCCTTGAAATCAGGGTCAATAGCATACTCGTATATCATAGCAGATAGATCATTGTGAGTTGCTATATAAACTGCATTTACTTGTGGTCATCGTGATAGTGCATTGGCCACTTGATTGTGTTTGCCCAGCAACATGAGCAATATGAAAATTAATTGTCAAATAAAATTTTTCCACCTCTTTGTTTGTCGGAAAGCTTGGTTCCATCATGAAGTACTTAGGACTTTGTGATCCATTTGTAGGATGAATGGAGTCCCAATAAATAATGCTTCCATGTATCAAGGGCATGTAGAATAGCTAGTAGATCCTTTTGTATATGCCCAACACTTGCTCGTTGAAATTGAGTCTTTGAATCTTGTATGCTACGGCATGCCCTTCTTGAAGCAAAATTGCTCCAAGGAAATCTCAATAAGCATCACATTGGACTCGAATGGTTTTGGGGTTCCTCCTCTTCTCTCACCAGAGAGATTCTTCTTTTGGAAGTCTCTAAGAGGCTTCCTAAGGTCTCTCTCCTTTTGGGGAGTTTGGAGAATCCCATGAGTGCAAAGTTGTTGGTTAACTTCAGCTTGCAAGGCATGGTTGCCCATAGCTTGTTGCAGTCTAGGAACAAGATAGTTCACAAACATGGGGGCATCATTAGTAGCACGTTCATGTCAAAATGCAAAGTTGCCTAAATTCTCTTTGAGAGATTTATATTGACACCAAGGCCACCCTTGACCCTAGGGCCATAGGTTTTCCTCTATTCTAATGAGAGATCCTATGGTCCTAGGGCCATAGGGGCCAATGTAGAAGTGCAAGGGCCATTGGTTTCCCTCTATCCAATTGGAATACCGGTTTCCCTCTTTTTAATTGCTACTATGTTAGGAAATTTTGGAGTCATTTGGAGGGCCTTTAAAAAAGAAAGAATTTTGACTTTCTCTCTCTAGAAATAGGTGTGGTAAAAGCAATTGTAAACTTGGAATAACATTCGAAAAGTGCACTTACAAGTAGATTCTTGGCACAATGTCATAACGGCTGTGATGATGAAGAATAAATCGTTTTCAATTGCATTTAATGAACATCCTAGAATTGGAGAGAGTTTTCTGTACATGGAATGTATGACTAAAGGAAATAGGAAGTATCCTTCCAAACATGCTCTCTCCTTACTCTCTTATGCTTGTGTGCTGACTTAAAGAAATCCTCCCTTTTCCTGTTGCATACATGGCTTCTTCTTCCACCCCAGAAATGTCCTCCTTAAAAGACCCTTCTATCATCTACACATTGACCTCGATCCCCAATTACTCCACTATG
Organism: Adiantum capillus-veneris; assembly: GCF_014529385.1. Classification (NCBI taxonomy): domain Eukaryota; kingdom Viridiplantae; phylum Streptophyta; class Polypodiopsida; order Polypodiales; family Pteridaceae; genus Adiantum; species Adiantum capillus-veneris. The sequence goes on from NW_028221746.1 coordinate 50,354, forward strand.
TAAGCGAGGCAAAACTAACATCAAATACACGATCATGACAGAGAGACTCAGAGCAGAGGGAGCAAAACACTTAGATATTTGGAACAAAAGGCTCACTCTATCCATTAAATCCATGACCAATGCTTTCCAACATTTTCAAATCCCACTAACTTATTGACCTTTGCAGGTAATGGAGAGAATGGATTGCTTGGCTACTGTAAAGTTCTAAACAACAAAAATTAGAAATTATAAAGACATGGTGAAGCACCAAGAAAATGAGATTCAGAGACTTTCAAACTTGCATCATGAGGACCAAAAGACTATAATGCAGCACACACAAGAATCAAGGTCTTGCGAACAAAGCTACGGTCATTACAAAACAAAGAGACAATGTTAGGCACTCGTGTGCGAAAGAAGAAACTACGGAATCTTGAAACATTGAAGGTAGGCTTGCGGCCTTAGAAAAGAATCCAAAGCATTGAGGTGAGCATTGTAAACTGTCTAATTAATTTAAACTAACCTAAGTTTTTAGTTATGCTCTCTTTGTAGAGAATTCCATCTATCCAGACAAAGAAAAACATAGACCCGAAGGCCAATGTAGGAAAGTAGTTAAAGCCATTGATAACTAGTGGTCTTGCAAAGGATATCATGCATGACAAAAAGTTATAAGGTTTTGCAACAGGATGTCGTTGACAGAATCATTTCAAAGAATGCAGTTCCTGCCAAGCATATACAGGGTACATTGGACACCCTTGGAGTTAGTAAAAGAGGTTACTCAGCTATTCAACAGTCTATCTCTTCCATGTTTGTGAAGAGGTAATAAAGTCTAAGCTTTTACCAGCAAAATGCAAGTGTTTGGAAGGAAAGACTACAGCTCAATAATGAACAGACATACTTCATTGGATGTCCATTTCATATTCAAGATATTTATAGCTCATAGGGAACTATTGTCACTTATGATGAGTACCCATATCTTCATGGACCTCTCTTTGTTGCAAACTAGAATAATAGAGTTCTACAATATCACATTCGAAGAGACAAGTGGTGTTCTACATTTTTTTTGAAGCTAGATGAGTGTGAGATTCTAAAGAGAAGAAGCTAGAGAGAGTTACAATCATATTAATGAATAGGGCTCTTTCCAAATGTCCCACTGATGACCTTCATACTTCAGTGTTCAATCAGAAACAAACATATGGTGGCTTGGTGCATTTCAGGTAATCCAGTTATCTCCAATTTTGCAGCTCTAGCAAGTCCTTTGATTTATTTTTCATATCTCATAAGGATTGATCTTGCAGGTAAAGAAAGAAGACCATGAAATTTTATTTTGGGTGTTCCATCAAACCCCTATTCAAATATCATTGATAGGCAAATGAATCGAGGAGAGGTATTGACTGTAGATGGGAGAGGAGATTTTCAAGTTCAATGGCATCTTGCAGGTGACCTTAAAACATTGAAGTGTATGTATAATTGTGGAATGGGTGCCATGGCAAAGTCTCCATGCTTATATTGCATGGAGCCTGCAAAAGTGATGGACCCAAAGTGGTGGCGAAAGTCTCCTACTCGTCACAATCAAGACTCTAATTTCTGAGTTCTAGATATACCACTTGTTAATGTCCATATTTGTACAATGCATAGTCTCTGCCGAATTGTAGAGAAGTTGGTATATCTGTACATTGGGTTTGCTTGGAAAAATAAAAACTCATCTGAACGACAAGTCGCTCTAGTGGCTTTGAAATAGTTTTGTCAGATATTGGTCTACATGGGGGCAATGTGAAAATATAGCGGGAAGAAAAAAGGTCAACCAATGAGAAAGATGTTACCCTGCAAACCATCCAGAGGTGGGGTCAAGGCACACCGTTTTCTATCTAACCTCAAGGTATGAAAGATGTGAAGCTAACAAAGTGAGGGAGAGTATATCACTCTACCTACATTAGCAAAATTGAGTATATGAACAGGAAAAAACTTCATTTAGCAGTGAAAGACAAGAGCCAACAACTCGCAATGCAAAGGTGATGTCTGGCATTCCATGACATATTATTTCAAATGTGTGAGAATGATGATTGGCCGCAGGATAATCTCAACAAGTTAAAGAGAACCTTCAGCTATACTGAAAAAATCCTTGAAGACAGCATGGACTGACACTCAAATCACTCGAAAATAGTAAATTCAAAGCACCTCAGATAGTCTATAAAGTTTGTGTTTAAATTTCTAAATAAATTTCTTCTTTTGCAGCACATTTATTTTTAATAATTTGCCATACTTCATCCAAAAATTTGGGAATCCAGGTATATGGAACACCCAGGGCCTGGAGAAAGTCTCTACATAGCTAGAAATGCCTACTTCAGACACACATAGCATGGAGGCTCTCAAAATAAGGCAAACAGTCTAAAAAGAGTTATTTCAAGTGGTTTATATCGTAGAATCATTCATCGCATGCAACAAAAGCAAGTATTGGCCTCTTCAACAACCGTACAGGCAATCAAACATTTGCAACTTCAGAAAGGAAAGAGAGCAGAGGCATTCAACAACTCAAGTGCTCTTGAAAGTCAAATCAGGTAGAGAGACACAATGCAATATGCCATCATCGGTGGAACAAGAGAGTTAGAGTTTAGATGATCAGATGTACCACAAATGCATGTAGAATTTAATTCAATATTACCACAACTATTTCAACATTTTGATGATTTGCAAATATCATCTAGAACCTTGCTCTTCTATCTGATCATTAAATGTTTTCCATACTCTAAGAGTTCAGTAGGGTTTTCTTTCCCTAAAGATAATTCCATTGCTGTGTATGTGTAGTAATAATATGCTGCACGGCCCCCAGTATATCCTGGTGAGTAACCAAAACATTCTCTCCCAAAACCTTGTTTGATGAGGATAAACTTTGTCAGCATTTTGTGGCAGCATTGGACCACCTAAGAAGCGAGATAATGTCTTGAAAGCATAGGTTGTAGTATTCCCTCTTGTGACATTCCGTTGTGGAAGATTAGGATGGATGCCTCACATAAACTAGAAAGATATTGTCCTAGAGTTGCATCCCTATAAACGGAACTATCTTCTTCGATGACGAAGAAAGTCATCCTTTTCATCAATCCATGACTGTCAACAAAAGAAGTGTTTGTGTGTGTGTGTGTGTGTGTGTGTGTGTGTGTGTGTGAGAGAGTGAGAGAGAGAGAGAGAGAGAGAGAGAGAGGAGAGAGAGAGAGAAGAGAGAGAGAGAGAGAGAGAGAGAGAGAGAGAGAGAGAGAGATGTGGGTGGGGGGGGGGGGGGGAGGGGGGAGGGAGAGGATAGGATTTCATACACAGAAAACTTCTCTTGCAAAAAAAGCTCATCCTTCCATAGGTTGACATGATCTGAGTTGACTCGTGTGCTCTGGTCGCTATAAACAATCCTCCATATTCTTGTTTACTAGTTGATGGCTTAAGATTATTATTTGAATAGTTTGTGAAATGGGGCTTCATCAGGAAGGATTTCTTTATACTTTTTTGCCTTTTCAAAGCAGAGTTTAAGGCAGTCCAGTGGGTTAGTGGAGATCTCCATTGCCTCATCATCACTACTGTCATCTGAAACATTGAAACCTGACACATCTAGAGGTAGCTTGATATTTGAGGTTTTCACTAAGAGAAGATTGCTTTGTTTGACTCGTTTGTCTTCTTCAAGATCAATGGACTCCTCTATCTCTGTCACGCCAATATATTCCTCATTCTTTTCCTCTTTTTCATCTGCTGGTAAATGTGTTCCTCCATGACCTCCTTAGGATCTTTCATAAGACTTGTAAATAATCCATTTAAAAGTATTAGAAATCCAAAGGATTCTTGAATCAGCTTGCACTCCCATTCATTAAGCTACACCAATGGGGCCTATACATAAGAGGCAGCTGATTATACTTCTTGTAAGACTGTCTTTTAGGATCACATTCTTTTAAATGGACTACCACATTTCACCAACATTAACCTGCCCTCTTGAGTGTGAAGCTCAAACTTCTCTCGTTCCAGCTTCAAGTGTTCACTCTGTTCAGCTATAAACACATCAAGAATTAAATGGAGCTTTAAAAATTGCGGGAGACCAAAATAACTTATCACCAGCCCCATACGAAACTGCAAAATCTAACAAGCCTTTCATCAATCACCCCGTAGGGGTCTTCATAAATAATTGTCTCTTTTTTCTTTTGGATTGTTGCAATACATTGGGCACTCTGCAAAGTAGGTGCTGAAAAATCCACTTCTTCTCTTTAAGTGAAGTTCGGTAAAGTAAAGTAAATTTGGAGTAGAAGAGGACTCCATTTCTACACATATGATCAGTATCAGGCTGCTACAAACCTAGAGCAAGCCTTCTCCAAACTCATCGCAGGCTATGCAACAGATATATCAATGGTTTTGTGAAGTCTACATTCCTCTTCATTGATGTTTTTAACAGCTCCGACAGTCTTCTCGGAAGGTTTGCTTGGCCAACAATGCGCTCAGGATCTATTTTCTGCCTCTTCCTCCTATGTGATCTTAATCTACCATTTATTTCATACTCACAATATAAGTTTCAACAAACATAAATAAAAAGAAGAGAACCAAATGATCATATAAGTGTTTTGAACAAACTATAGCTAGGTATCTCACAGTTATTCCCAACTAATCATATAGACTATAACATAAGATGATTAGTATGGATAAAATGCAAACCTGCTTTATAGTTGTGAAGAGAAAAATCCATACAAGTGGATCATGGTGCGCAAGAGTATATAAACCAAACCCACACAGCTACACAGTCGCTCATGATCCATTTAATGGGCTCTTTTCATAAAATGAGAATAGCTACCAAACATCAAAGAATATTTTTTTTCAAAAAAAAAGTTTGTACAATTTCGAAAGAGGATCACAGCGTGCGGAGTATGTAAACAAACGTCCACTAATCTACGGCGTGCCGTGATCCCACTTAATGGCTTTCATGCAATGGAATACCTACAATATTATTCTTCAAAGAAACGTTTGTAAATATCAAAAGAGGATCACGGCGCGCGGAGTATGTAAACGAATCTCCATAACATTACTAGCGCGCCGTGTGATCCAATATTGGTTGGTGAATTGTGAAATGGTCTCTTAGTTTGAAGCACAATTCCTAGACACAACTAAACTATGGTCCGAATGAAAGTAAAGAGATTGACTTTACCTTTGCCAGGACTAGACATTGCTGTTGGAGAGGTTCAAGACTGCGATTGTTGTTTTGGGTCTTCAAGCTTCTGATTCGTGCACCTTGAAGGAGGTAGAGCCTTCTTAAGTCTCTCTCTCGCACTCTCTCTCTCTCTCTCTCTCTCTCTCTCTCTCTCTATCTCTCTCTCCCTCTCTCTCTCTCGGTTTGTATTTAGCTTGACTACACCAGTTATTCTCTCTCTCTCTCTCTCTCTCTCTCTCTCACTCTATCTCAGTCTCTCTCTCCCCCCCTCTCTCTCTCTCTAGCTCTCTCTCTCTCTCTCTCTCTCTCTCTCTCTCTCTCTCTCTCTCTCCTTTTCATGCAATAATAGACATTACCGTTGGCATTTTTAACAAAGCGAGCCGAATATTATTGTATACGTGTTACAAAGGACATGCATTAAATGGGTGGTACGACCACAATAAAGTACTTTTTAACAACCCAAAAATACGTGTACATTATAGTAACAAATGCACACTTGA
>NW_028221747.1:0-62084 GCF_014529385.1 Adiantum capillus-veneris
TTGGTGGGGGGGGAGGCAGGTGGGGAGGGTGATGATGATGTTGTTGTGATTATTGATTAGGGTTCATGCTACAAGCATGTAGCACAAGAGTGTGTATGATAGGTGTGTGTGTGTGTGTGTGTGTGTGTGTTTTCAAGAGCTCTCATGGCCTCCTTATATAGGGAAGGATGGGAGGATTTAGCAATATTTCTATTTGAGGTGAGTGTCCCACTTTGGTGACTAGGAAAATAGGGTGCATGTGACTGTGGCTCCCATCTTGTCTCCTCATTATTAAAATACCAGAGTCAATAGAGAGAGAAGGTGAGAGAATGTGGGTAGGATGTAGAGGATAGGAGATATTTACAATAGTCTAGCTTTGGCTAGACATAAGCTTATTAGGGAGAGAAAGAGAGGTAAGAAATTTACAAGAGAGATTGTCCAAGGTGGATAGTTGTTGATGAGGATGGATCCTCCAAAATGGTGATAGAATCACTCTAGACTTGCCAAGACCTCATTAAAAGATCCTTGTCTCTTGTAATCATGCTTGAAGACTTGTAGAACCATAGCCAATCTAGAGGGAAGAAAATTGGGGATGGCCTATGTCACCATCACACGAGAAAACAGGGGTCCACTACAAAAATCATATCTCCTTGTTCATAACTCCAAAAATTCTGAAAAACATTGAGCTAAAAGTTGAGATCACGAGCTACATCTTTCATGTTGAACGCTCCTTCCGATTCGGGTTGTTCTCTACTAAAAAATTCAGCCAAATAATGTATTATTTGTGGTTGCAAAGGTCTTTTGGTGGTCCCCTTTGAGTGGACTTCTCTCTTGCCTTCAAGTGTAAGCTCCTTCATGTGTATGAAAACATGACCTAGAGTTTTGAAAAGATTGGGAATCATCTAGATGGAGGTATTATTGAAATATGAAAGTGGGTTTAAGGTTTGAAAATGAAAACTAGTGAATAAAATATTTGGTAGAGTGGAATAATATATATACATGAAAAATATATTAGAAAATACTAAACTATATAATGTACTTTAGAATATATATATTTAATATTAAGGTCAAAAGAGATATCAACAAAGAAAGCTTACTTATTTATGCTACATCGTGATTGATTAGCATAAGTCTTCTTTATTTAATAAAGGCTAAAACTTTTGTCAAAAAGGGAAGAAAAATCAAAAGTTAACTTATATAATAGGAAATATTTTCATAAAAGGGCAAAGCTATATGGGGGGTTCCATGCATGGAAAAGCTTGCCTCATTAGCCCTCCACCAAAGGCTAGAGGTATTCATGCCTCTAGCGTTGTACTTGATTCTTCTTCAATTGAGGTGGAGTAGTCTCCCTCCTCGGGGAATTTCCATCATAGGTGTTTGATCAAATCTCAAAAAGTATTGCTTCAACTTCCATCCATTGACACGTGTTTTGTGGAGCCTACCATCTGCATCGATCAATCAGTAACTGCCATTGGTGTAGCGCTTTCTAATGACAAATGGCCCCTCCCATCTGGGTGAAAACTTTTTATCCTTCCTAGTGTCAAATCTGTTATCATACCTTAGGACCAACATACCTTTCTTGAGACCTTTTGCCCTAAGTCCCTTGTTGAAGGTAAGTCGACGTTGCTCTGACTGTGTTGCATAATAGTTGATAGCATCTCTCTGTCTAGTTGAAGCCTCTCTAGATCAAGAGTGTGGTTGTGGAGATGAGCATTAGGATGTTCCACCTGCCCAACTAGCACCCTGAGACTAGCCAATTGTACTTCAATGGGTAAAATGGCTTCCTTACCAAACACCAAGTGATATGGTGTGAACCCAAGGGATGTGCGAAATGAAGTGCGATAAGCCCAAAGTGCAGCCATAAATGCTTGTCCCAATCACTTTTGTGATTGTTTACATGGTTAGTGATGATCTTGCAGATCATACCATTTACCTTTTCCACCAAACCATTGCATTGTGGGTAGTAGGGAGTTGAGTGTCGTCGTGAGATACCTACTTCTCCATTAGCTCTCTCCTACAAGTCTCCTCTAAAACCTAGTCCCCTATCAGAAATTATTTCAAGAGGAGTGCCAAAACGGCAACAAATGTTTTCAAATACGAACTTAGCCACTTCCTTAGCTGTAATCCGGGTGGTGGCAACTGCTTCAGCCCACCTGGTCATGTAGTCCACACCCATGATGATATCAAATTTACCTTATTGGCTCCTTGGCAAAGGCCCAATAGCATCAATTCCCCATTTCTCAAATGGTCCATGTGAGATTATAGGAGTTTATGGCTCATATGTGAGCCTCCTATCCCATGCCTTTTGACATTCCCTGCATGTTTTACACCAATGATGCACATCCCTATGTAGACTAGTCCATACAAACCCGGCTTTAGAATCTTTCTACTAGTGATGTCAATTGCAAAGTGTCCTCCGCAAACACCATCATGAAACTTCAAATGATTTCAGTGATCTCTCTAGAGAGAGGTACACGCCTAAGAATTTGATCCTTACCCTTGCAGTAGAGGCCGTCATTGATAGGGCGGTATTTTGTTGCCTTGTGCACAAGACACTGCTTTGGCCCTTAGTAAGATCCTTAGGACACTCTCCTCTGTCCAAGAAACTGATGATGTCAGGCATAGCATCGCTACCTTGGAAGAGATACAGCTTCAATTTGATACATCTTGCAGCTTCTCTCTAGCTAGAGCATCTGCTTCTTATTTTTGCTCGAGGGACATGATGTAATTGTACAACTTGAAATTTTCCTAAAAGTTCCTTGACTTTGCGCAAATGGCCTAGCAAGCTTTGATTTTTACAAGCCCAAGTTCCTTGTATTTGTTTTATCAAAGCATGGCATCACCAAATACATTTAACCGTTGAATGCCCTGTGTCACACACCACTCTAACCCAAGAGTTAAGGCTGCATATTTTGCCTCATTGTTAGAGTGAGAATCCAAGAGATTCCAATGGAGAAAACCTTATCCCCTTGCTCGTTGAAGATGACAATGCCTGCTGCAGCTTTGTCCACTTTCCTCTTGTAGGCTCCATCAAAGAAAAGAGAGTGAGCCTCCTCTACCTTAGGGACTTCCAGTACGGGTGTAATATCTTGATCATTTGGCTTTATCTTTATCTTCCTTTCATAGTGGCGATGAGTGAGAATACGTCCTAGACTGGCCCTTGTGGAGTTCTCCACTTGCATTGTGTAGTCAAACTCTTGTAGCCTTGTGAGCCATTTGGGAATCCTAGAAGAAACATCCATGTGCTGCATTACATAAGGAAATACTTCTTCCATTGTTAAGATTATGAATGGTCTAGACAATAAATAAGAGCAAACTTTGGTGGTAGCAAACATTAATGCAAGCACCATGTGCTCCACTGCCGTGTATCCTTTTTCTGATGGAGTCATCATTCGACTAGAGAAGTAGATAGGACACATGAAAGAAAGTGAGGATCCTTTTGCATTAATAAGCCCCAAGTGTGTTCATTGCCCACACTAGGGTTTACATAAAATGGCTCGTCCCACTTTGGAGGTGCTATGGTGGGAAGTGAAGCTAGAATTTGTTTTACCTCATTGAATTGTTGTTCATTTTCTTCACTCCAAGTGAAGATCTCTTGATGGGTAACTTGTTGTAAAGGGAGAACCACTTGGGAGAGCAAGTGAATGAACCTACTCAAATACCTCACCTTTTGAAGAAAAGAGACCAACTGCTTTGTTGTGGTTGGAGAGGTCAAAGCCAGCAAGGCTTGAACGTTGCTTGGGTCAGCTTCAATGACATTGGCTGAGATCACATGGCCAAGAAGAGTAATCTTGCTTTCACCAATGTGGCATTTCTCCACATTGAGTTGGCCCCCCAAAGCTTGTAGCCTAGCTAGACCTTCATAAACTTTCTCCAAATGAAGAGAGCGAGAGCTATAGATACAAAAGTCATCAATAAAAACACGGATTGATTTTTCAAAGAATGGCTGAAAAAAACAATGTCACATATCACTGAAAAGTGGCTGGAGCATTAGTGAGACCAAAAGGCATAACTCTGTAAGCAAAACATCCCTATGGTGTGATGAAGGTTGTGTTCTTTTGATCTTCTTCAGCGATACTAATTTGGAAGTAGCCTGAGTATCCATCACATACCGTGTAGCGCTCATGTCGTGCTACGTCATTGAGTATTTCGTCTTGAAAAGGAAGAGGAAAATGGTCCCTCTTTGTGGCTGCATTAAGATGCTTGTAATCAACACAAACCCTCCACTTACCATTCTTTTTGGTGTGACTACCACTGGAGAACCCACTCTGAGTTGCAACAGGATAGATAAACCCTCATCTAGCAACTTCCTCACCTCTTTGAGCACGGCGTCTTGTTGAATTACTCCTAGCCACCTGAGCTTCTGCACATAGGTTTACTTCCCTCCTTGATCTTAATGTGATGTTGAACTACTGTGATGCCAGTGATTTTATCATATTCATCAATGAACAATGTGGTAAAATTACTTAGCATCAAAATATAATCTTCACGCTCCTTCCCACACAACTCCTAGAGAGCATTGATATAGCGTACGTGCTTCTACCAGAGGCTGTATACCTGGTGTCTCCCCTTGGTTTGATGATGAGAAATCAGGTTGCTCCATCTTCTTAGGGTCCTTGAGAATGATCCCCATCACCTCAATGCTACTGTCACTTTCTTCACTCACTGTTGACTCCTCCTCTGAAGTGGTTGACGAGTCACCACTAAAAAACTCATCCATAGAGGTTTCTAGATCCATGTCGCATTGCCGACCTTTCTTCATGTCGTAAAGTATTGGCCTCCTTTTTCATCCTTCATTTGGATTATGCCGGTGTCCCAATCCTGCTTAGCTCTCATAGCCATAAACCAAGGCCTCCCTAGAATGATAGGATAGCCCTCCCCTTTGTGTGGCATGACAAAGATGTCCACATCTACCTCGGTGTTGAATGCCTTTATCCTAACTGCATTTATGACACCAACACATTAAACTTTTAAATTATTTTCCATTTTGGCTCGGCATGGTGCCGGCCGACTCACCTCTAAACCCAAACGGTGAATTATTTTTTCACTCATGACGCATATTTGTGCGCCACCGTCGATGTAGATATTGGAGATGTGTTGCCCTTTGATGTAAGCATCCATCACTGATAGTATGTCATCTAGATTCCTCCCAGAGATAGCCCCAGCTATCTTTTGCTTTGGTCGTCTCGTGCTAACCATCTTTGTCCATTGTCTCCTCCCCCTAGGTGCTAGGTGGAGTAATTGGGGCCAGGTGATTTTTGGGCCCTGCACAGAAACATCTTGAACCAAATCATATGCTTTAGAACATTCACCCAAAGACAAATCTACAATGTCAATTTTACGTCGTGACTTGGACGGCTTTTTGCTAGATTCCCCTTTAGTCTTCATATTTTCTTCCTTTTGGGAAGATTCACCTTGCCTAGCGCGTTTTACCCCTATGGATCTACTCCTTTAAACTTGGTCTTACCTTTTGCTACTCCCTTGATATCCTCCTCCACTTTCTCCTTTCCTTTACCTTCAATACTGATGACGCTTACTGTTTGATTGTCAACTAGTGGTGGGGGTAAGGGTGGAATGAGAGGTTGTGGTGGTGGTGGTGGTTGTGGTTGAATGGGAGGTTGTAGGATTTGCATGGGTGGTGCTTGTTGTGGTGCTCTCGGTGGTGGTGGTTTTGCTCTCGGTGGTGAAACCTGGTTTTGCCTGGCTCCTCTATTGAAATTCTACCTCCTTGGGTGTGGACAGTAGTACATGCCATGACCATCCTCCCACAATTGTAGTAGTGGTATTCTTGGTTTTGCCTTCGTTGTCCTCTTCCTTGCTCTTGGTTGCGATTGTGTGCATGTCCTTGTTGTATCAAATGGACTGAGAGATTCTCAAGTTGTTGGTGATTCGATTGAGCAGGTCTTGCTAATCTTCAATTGGTTCTTGTGGTTGAATCTTCTGGGCGGCTGTTGTACGTGGTGCTAGAGGTGGTCGTCCTAACATCTTCCTCTTCATCGATATTACTGCTTCTAGGCACAACTTCTTGTCTTTAAGGCAGGCCACTTCAACTACTAGCTCATACGTAGCAGGAAACCTTCCCATCACCTTCTCTTTAAGAGTTGGCCATAACCCATCCACAAACCGATCCTTCTTTAGGAAATCAGGTGCCCCCTCATCCTCTCTTAGCGATGCAACCCATCGCCCCCATAAATCTACAAACTTTGACTCATATGATGCGTATTCCAGTATACTGCCCTGCTTCAACTCTGTCAACAATTGCCATAGCTTCTCTGATGTTGTGCCCTCTCCAAAACAGTTGACAAAGGCTGCTCTTAATAAGTCCCACCGTTCCTTGGTTGCTTGTGCCAAGGCATTGTACCATGATCTTGCCTCCACCTTCATTAGAAGTGGGAAGATGCGCAAGCACGAAGCATCATCATCTCTTGCAGAGATGACACATGTTATTTCCAAGTTGTCTAGAAAGTCTGCAGCATCCTCACCCACCTTACCAGTAAAGGTTGGAAATGCTACACTTGCCATTGTGAGAGTGAGAAAATTAACTCGACTTAGAAATCTTTTTTTTTATATATATAAATAGAGATTCAATACATGGGTGCTCAGTAGATGGAAAACATACTATACAAGGATGAAAATAACTACATCAAGAGACACTTCATGATTAATCATAGGGAGGATAAAGGATAGAGAAGAGGTGTTTATCTCTTGCAGTCGTTCTCTACCAAACATGGTTGTAATGATCTGCTAATAAAACATCTTGCGGTCCAAGATTACTTTGATTGATTGAATTCGTTGTGGTGCATAATTTTGGTTCCTTGCAAAAGGCTGATGCGTTGGGTCCATCACATGATAATTCGGAAAGGCTCTCTTCTTCGTGGTGGAAGGTTATAGTCGGAGGTGTAGAGCTCTTGGTAGTCGAGGTCAAATTTATAGTACCACAGGACAAGGTTGTCTTCTTCTTCTAGCTCTAGGAGTGCCCCTCTAGCAAGCTCTTGGAAAAGCTTGAAATCTCTCTCTTTGAGCAACTTCACTTTCCTGCAAGATAGAGTGCCATCTAGTGTATACACAGGTGTGATGAGGTAGGTGGTGAGTCTTACCACTTCTATTAATCCAAGTTGGATGGATACATAGCAAGCTGTAAAGTCGTCATCATAGCCTTGATTCACAAGCAACACCCCTTGAAGGTGGAGGGTCTTGCCTTTCCGCCAAGCAAAACCTGTGTCAAAGACCTTGTCGATGACAAGCTCCACCACTTCACTCGGTAGACGACGTAGAATCCATGCTGCTGTTTCTAGTTCCTAGCTCATGAGATGAGAGTAAGGTATAGAAAGACTTTGGAGGGTTTACCCTTTTGTTTTGGAGACGGGGTGATTGTCGGCGCTGGAAAACCCTTGAATCTTTTGGTGCAAGGGAGAGGGAGGGACCACGCATTCGTAGTAGCTTCCTCAAGTTGTGAAGGCTTGTTGTGGATGTAGGTGGAATAGGTGGCAAAGATCAGGACGTAGATGTAGGGAATCCTGGTGCTACTTGAAAGCCTACCGTTATGAGAACGCCTGTGCGGATGTCGAGGGAGAAAATGATGTCCTTTTCTTCACTTTGGGTTGCACTCATGTCGAAGGTGCGGTTTTTGGCTACAATGTGAGCATGATGCAGCTTGTGCCTTGCTTTTACGTTTGCGGGGATGATGAGATATGTAAACAATCTGAGTAGGGAAAGAGGGTCTTACCACTTCTTCTATGCTAACAATACAACACCTTGGCAAGAGTGTCTTGATGACTTGTATCAAACGTTCTTGAAGGTCCTCCTCTTCAATGGTCCAATTAAAGAATTCAAGAAGCCACTCGTCCATGAAGAGAAGTAAACATGTCAGCCTTATAAACTGAAGGTTTCGAGATCCCTCCTCAGTGGGGGCACCAAATGAGAAGCGGAAGTGAAAAATAGACCCGGTGGCCTCTACACCAAGACTATGCACAATGGCCTCATCATGGGGGGTACACAATAGGGGCACCACCTAGCAAGATATGAGGCTAGGACGCATACATATACACAATGAAGCATGCCATGAAAAACAATTTCAAGATCCATGCCCAAATGTGGAATGGGGTGGTCGGAGAATAAGGTGATAGGAGTGGGGAATGAGTGAGAATCGGCTTGCTACTTGTGCATGTTAGTAAGGAAGATAATGAGGTAGGGGAAACTTGCGAGTATGCTCACTTAGCAAGATGGAAGTAGAAAGATGATAGGAATATGAGAGGGGGAGAGAGAGAGTGTGTGTGTATGGTGGCAAATTCGGACACCTCTACCTAAGCAAAAAAAAGGCAAGGAACAAGCATATACCATACTCACAATGAGATGTATCCAAAGCGACACAAAGTATGGCATCAAGATGGAGTGTGTTGATTGCTTGCAAAAGATGAATACAATAGGTAGCGTATGGCAGGAAAATGAGAAGGGGACAAGATCGTAGGAGGCATAATGAAGAGATGGGAGTTGATGGCGAGGAATATCATGAGTGTGTCCATCCTTCTTCTTCTTGAAATTGTGCCTTCAACCCTTAATTACAAGTGGTGTGGAGGTGTAGTGCTCATCTTTTGTGCATGGTGATGGTGATGATGATGGTGTTGTGATTATGTGATTAGGGTTCATGCTACAAGCATGTAGCACAAGAGTGTGTATGGATAGGTGTGTGTGTGTGTGTGTGTGTGTGTTTTCAAGTGAGCTCTCATGGCCTCCTTATATAGGGAAGGAGGGGAGGATTTAGCAATATTTCTATTTGAGGTGAGTGTCCCACTTTGGTGACTAGGAAAATAGGGTGCATGTGACTGTGGCTCCCATCTTGTCTCCTCATTATTTAAAATACCAGAGTCAATAGAGAGAGAAGATGAGAGAATGTGGGTAGGATGTAGAGGATAGGAGATATTTACAATAGTCTAGCTTTGGCTAGACATAAGCTTATTAGGGAGAGAAGAGAGAGGTAATAAATTTACAAGAGAGATTGTCAAAGGTGGATAGTTGTTGATGAGGATGGATCCTCCAAAAATGGTGATAGAATCACTCTAGACTTGCCAAGACCTCATTAAAAGAGCCTTCTCTCTTGTAATCATGCTTGAAGACTTGTAGAACCATAGCCATTCTAGAGGGAAGAAAATTGGGATGGCTTGTGTCACCATTACACGAGAAAACTGGGGTCCACTCAAAAACAATATCTCCGTGTTCATAAGTCCAAAAATTCTGAAAAACATTGAGCTAAAAGTTGAGATCATGAGCTACATCTTTCATGTTGAACGCTCTTTCAGATTCGGGGTTCTTCTCTACTTAAAAAATTTAGCCAAATAATGTATTATTTGTGGTTGCAAAGGTCTTTTGGTGGTCCCCATTGAGTGGACATCTCTCTTGCCTTCAAGTGTAAGCTCCTTCATGTGTATGAAAACATGACCTAGAGTTTTGAAAAGATTGGCAATCATTTAGATGGAGGTATTATTGAAATTTGAAAGTGGGGTTGAGGTTGAACATGAAAACTAGTGAATAAAATATTTGGTAGAGTGGAATAATATATATACATGAAAAATATATTAGAAAATACTAAACTATATAATGTAATTAAGAATATATATATTTAATATTTAGGGTCTAAAGAGATATCAACAAAGAAAGCTTACTTATTTGAGCTACATCGTGATTGATTAGCATAAGTTTTGTTTATTTAATAAAGGCTAAAACTTTTGTGAAAAAGGGAAGAAAAATCAAAAGTAACTTATATAATAGGAAATAGTTTGGTAAAAGGGCAAAGATATATGGGGGGTTCCCATGCATGGAAAAGCTTGCCTCATTAGCCCTCCCCGACGACTAGAGGTATGCATGCCTCTAGCGTTGTACTTGATTCTTCTTCAATTGAGGTGGAGGAGACTCCCTCCTCCGGTATTTCCATCATAGGTGTTTGATCAAATCTCAAAAAGTATTGCTTCAACCTCAATCAATTGACACTGTTTTGAGGAGCCTACCATCTGCATTCATCAATCGGTAACTGCCATTGGCGTAGCGCTTTCTAATGACAAATGGCCCCTCGCATCTGGGTGCAAACTTTTTATCCTTCCTAGTGTCAAATCTGTTATCATACCGTAGGACCAACATACCTTTCTTGAGACCTTTTGCCCTAAGTCCCTTGTTGAAGGTAAGTCGACGTTGCTCTGACTGTGTTGCATAATAGTTGATAGCATCTTCTCTGTCTAGTTGAAGCCTCTCTAGATCAAGAGTGTGGTTGTGGAGATGAGCATTAGGATGTTCCACCTGCCCAACTAGCACCCTGAGACTAGCCAATTGTACTTCAATGGGTAAAATGGCTTCCTTACCAAACACCAAGTGATATGGTGTGAACCCAAGGGATGTGCGAAATGAAGTGCGATAAGCCCAAAGTGCAGCCATAAGATGCTTGTCCCAATCACTTTTGTGATTGTTTACATGGTTAGTGATGATCTTGCAGATCATACCATTTACCTTTTCCACCAAACCATTGCATTGTGGGTAGTAGGGAGTTGAGTGTCATCGTGAGATACCTAACTTCTCCATTAGCTCTCCTACAAGGTCTCCTCTAAAACCTAGTCCCCTATCAGAAATTATTTCAAGAGGAGTGCCAAAACGGCAACAAATGTTTTCAAATACGAACTTAGCCACTTCCTTAGCTGTAATCCGGGTGGTGGCAACTGCTTCAGCCCACCTGGTCATGTAGTCCACACCCATGATGATATCAAATTTACCTGATTGGCTCCTTGGCAAAGGCCCAATAGCATCAATTCCCCATTTCTCAAATGGTCCATGTGAGATTATAGGAGTTTATGGCTCATATGTGAGCCTCCTATCCCATGCCTTTTGACATTCCCTGCATGTTTTACACCAATGATGCACATCCCTATGTAAACTAGTCCATACAAACCCGGCTTTTAGAATCTTTCTACTAGTGATGTCAATTGCAAAGTGTCCTCCGCAAAAACCATCATGGCAACTTCAAATGATTTCAGTGATCTCTCTAGAGAGAGGTACACGCCTAAGAATTTGATCCTTACCCTTGCAGTAGAGGCCGTCATTGATAAGGTGTTATTTTGTTTCCTTGCGCACAAGCCACTGCTTTTGGCCCTTAGTAAGATCCTTAGGACACTCTCCCGTGTCCAAGAAACTCATGATGTCAGGCATAGCATCGCTACCTTGGAAGAGAGGCAGCTTCAATTTGATAGCACCCACCACTGAAACATCTTGCAGCTTCTCTCTAGCTAGAGCATCTGCTTCTTGATTTTCTGCTCGAGGGACATGGTGTAATTGTACAACTTGATATTTTCCTAAAAGTTCCTTGACTTTGCACAAATGGCCTAGCACACTATGATTTTTACAAGCACAAGTTCCTTGTATTTGTTTTATTAAAAGCATGGCATCACCAAATACATTTAACCGTTGAATGCCCTGTGTCACACACCACTCTAATCCAAGAGATAAGGCTGCATATTCTGCCTCATTGCTAGAGTGAGAATCCAAGAGATTCCCAATGGAGAAAACCTTATCCCCTTGCTCGTTGAAGATGACAATGCCTGCTACAGCTTTGTCCACTTTCCTCTTGTAGGCTCCATCAAAGAAAAGAGAGTGAGCCTCCTCTACCTTAGGGACTTCCACTACGGGTGTAATATCTTGATCATTTGGCTTTATCTTTAGCTTCTTTTCATAGTGGCGATGAGTGAGAATACCTCCTAGACTGGCCCTTGTGGAGTTCTCCACTTGCATTGTGTAGTCAAACTCTTGTAGCCTTGTGAGCCATTTGGAAATCGTAGAACAAACATCCATGTGATGCATTACATAAGGAAGTACTTCTTCCATTGTTAAGATTATGAATGGTCTAGACAATAAATAAGGCGAAATTTGGTGGTAGCAAACATTAATGCAAGCACCATGTGCTCCACTGCCGTGTATCCCTTTTTTGATGGAGTCATCATTCGCCTAGAGAAGTAGATAGGACGCATGAAAGAAGTTTGAGGATACTTTTGCAATAATACAGCCCCAAGTGTGGCATTGCCCACACTAGGGTTTACATAAAATGGCTCGTCCCACTTTGGAGGTGCTATGGTGGGAAGTGAAGCTAGAATTTGTTTTACCTCATTGAATTGTTGTTCATTTTCTTCA
Source organism: Adiantum capillus-veneris (assembly GCF_014529385.1). Lineage (NCBI taxonomy): Eukaryota > Viridiplantae > Streptophyta > Polypodiopsida > Polypodiales > Pteridaceae > Adiantum > Adiantum capillus-veneris. The sequence continues at coordinate 12,142 of NW_028221747.1, forward strand.
CTCCAAGTGAAGATCTCTTGATGGGTAACTTGTTGTAAAGGGAGAGCCACTTGGGAGAGCAAGTGAATGAACCTACTCAAATACCTCACCTTTTGAAGAAAAGAGACCTACTGCTTTGTTGTGGTGGGAGAGGTCAAAGCCATCAAGGCTTGAACGTCGCCTGGGTCAGCTTCAATGCCATTGGCCGAGATCACATGGCCAAGAAGAGTAACATTGCTTTCACCAATGTGGCATTTCTCCACATTCAGTTGGCCCCCCAAAGCTTGCAGCCTAGCTAGACCTTCATAAACTTTCTCCAAATGAAGAGAGCGAGAGCTATAGATACAAAAGTCATCAATAAAAACACGGATTGATGTTCCAAAGAATGGCTGAAAAACAAATGTCACATATCGCTGAAAAGTGGCTGGAGCATTAGTGAGACCAAAAGGCATAACTCTGTAAGCAAAACATCCCCATGGTGTGATGAAGTTTGTCTTCTTTTGATCTTCTTCAGCGATACTAATTTGGAAGTAGCCTGAGTAGCCATAACATACCGTGTAGCGCTCATGTCTTGCTACCTCATTGAGTATTTCGTCTTGAAAAGGAAGAGGAAAATGGTCCCTCTTTGTGGCTGCATTAAGATGCTTGTAATCAACACAAACCCTCCACTTACCATTCTTCTTTGGTGTGACTACCACTGGAGAAACCCACTCTGAGTCTGCAACAGGATAGATAAACCCGGCTTCTAGCAACTTCCTCACCTCTTTGAGCAGGGCCTCTTGTTGAATTACTCCTAGCCACCTGAGCTTCTACACTGCAGGTTTACTTCCCTCCTTGATCTTAATGTGATGTTGAACTACTGTGATGCCAGTGATTTTATCATATTCATCAATGAACAATGTGGTAAAATTACTTAGCATCAAAATATAATCTTCACGCTCCTTCCCACATTACTCACTAGAGAGCATTTGATGTAGCGTAAGTGCTTCTACCAGAGGTTGTATACCTGGTGTCTCCCCTTGGTTTGATGATGAGAAATCAGGTTGCTCCATCTTCTTAGGGTCCTTGAGAATGATCCCCATCACCTCAATGCTACTTTCCCTTTCTTCACTCACTGTGACTCCTCCTCTGAAGTGGTTGAAGAGTCACCACTAGAAAACTCATCCATAGAGGTTTCTAGATCCATGTCACATTGCCGACGTGTCTTCATGTCGTAAAGTGTTGGACTCCCTTTTGCATCCTTCATTTGGATTATGCCAGTGTCCCAGTCCTGCCTAGCTCTCATAGACATAAGCCAAGGCCTCCCTAGAATGATAGGATAGCCCTTCCCTTTGTGTGGCATGACAAAGATGTCTACATCTACCTCGGTGTTGAATGCCTTTATCCTAGCTGCATTTATGACACCAACACATTGAACTTTTAAATTATTTGCCATTTTGGCTCGGCATGGTGCCGGTCGACTCACCTCTAAACCCAAACGGTGCATCATTTTTTCACTCATGACGCATATTTGTGAGCCACCATCGATGTAGATATTGGAGATGTGTTGCCCTTTGATGTAAGCATCCATCACTGGTAGTATGTCATCTAGATTCCTCCCAGAGATAGCCCCAGCTATCTTTTGCTTTGGTCGTCTCGTGCTAACCATATTTGTCCATTGTCTCCTCCCCCTAGGTGCTAGGTGGAGTAATTGGGGCCAGGTGATTTTTGGGCCCTGCACAGAAACATCTTGAACCAAATCATATGCTTTAGAACATTCACTCAAAGAGAAATCTACAATGTCAATTTTACGTCGTGAGTTGGACGGCTTTTTGCTAGATTCCCCTTTAGTCTTTATCTTTTCTTCCTTTTGGGAAGATTCACCTTGCCTAGTGCGTTTTACCCCTATGGCATCTACTCCTTTAAACTTGGTCTTACCTTTTGCTACTCCCTTGATATCCTTCTCCACTTTCTCCTTTCCTTTACCTTCAAGACTGATGACGCTTACTACTTGATTGCCAACTAGTGGTGGGGTTAAGGGTGGAATGAGAGGTTGTGGTGGTGGTGGTGTTTGTGGTTGAATGGGTGGTTGTAGGATTTGCATGGGTGGTGCTTGTTGTGGTGCCATCGGTGGTGGTGGTCTTCTCTCGGTGGTGAAACCTAGTTTTGCCTGGCTCCTCTATTGAAATTCTACCTCCTTGGGTGTGGACAGTAGAACATGCCATGACCATCCTCCCCACAATTGTAGCAGTGGTATTCTTGGTTTTGCCTTCGTTGTCCTCTTCCTTGACCTTGGTTGCGATTGTGTGCATGCCCTTGTTGTATCAAATGGACTGAGAGATTCTCAAGTTGTTTGGTGATTCGATTGAGGAGGTCTTGCTGATCTTCAACTGGTTCTTGTGGTTGAATCCTTTGGGCGGCTGTTGTAGGTGGTGCTAGAGGTGGGTGGGTCCTAATGGCTTCCTCTTCATCGATATTACTGCCTTGTAGGCACAACTTCTTGTCTTTAAGGAGGGCCACTTCAACTGCTAGCTCATACGTAGCAGGAAACCTTCCCATCACCTTCTCTTTAAGAGTTGGCCATAACCCAGCCACAAACCGACACTTCTTTAGGAAATCAAGTGCCCCCTCATCCTCTCTTAGCAATGCAACCCATCGCCCCCATAAATCTACCAACTTTGGCTCATATGATGCGTATTCCAGCATACTACCCTGCTTCACCTCTGTCAACAATTGCCACAACTTCTCTGATGTTGTGCCCTCTCCAAAACGCCTTAGAAAGGCTGCTCTTAATAAGTCCCACCGTTCCTTGGTTCCTTGTTCCAAGGCATTGTACCATGATCTTGCCTCCACCTTCATTAGAAGTGGGAAGATGCGCAAGCGCGAAGCATCATCATCTCTCGCAGAGATGACACATGTTATTTCCAAGTTGTCTAGAAAGTCTGCAGCATCCTCACCCACCTTACCAGTAAAGGTTGGAAATGCTACACTTGCCATTGTGAGAGTGAGAAAATTAACTCGACTTAGAAATCTTTAAAATAAAAAAACCATTATAGAGATTCAATACATGGGTGCTCGGTAGATGGAAAATATACTATACAAGGATGAAAATAACTACATCAAAAGACACTTCATGATTAATCATAGGGAGGATAAAGGGTAGAGAAGAGGTGTTTATCTCTTGCCGTCGTTCTCTACCAAACATGGTTGTAATGATCTGCTGATAAAACATCTTGTGGTCCAAGATTACTTTGATTGATTGAATTCGTTGTGGTGCATAAGTTTGGTTCTTTGCAAAATGCTGATGCGCTGGGTCCATCACATGATAATTTGGAAAGGCTCTCTTCTTCGTGGTGGAAGGTTATAGTCGGAGGTGTAGAGCTCTTGGTAGTCGAGGTCAAATTTATAGTACCACAGGACAAGGATGTCTTCGTCTTCTAGCTCTAGGACTGCCCCTCTAGCAAGCTCTTGGATAAGCTTGAACTCTCTCTCTTTGAGCAACTTCACTTTCCTGCAAGATAGAGTGCCATCTACTGTATACACAGGTGTGATGAGGTAGTTGGTGAGTCTTACCACTTCTATTAATCCAAGTTGGATGGATACATAGCAAGCTGTAAAGTCGTCATCATAGCCTTGCTTCACAAGCAACACCCCTTGAAGGTGGACGGTCTTGTCTTTCCGCCAAGCTAAACCTATTTCAAAGACCTTGTCGATGACAAGCTCCGCCACTTCACTCGGTAGACGACGTAGAATCCATGCTGCTATTTCTAGTTCCTAGCTCATGAGATGAGAGTGAGGTATAGAAAGACATTGGAGGATTCACCCTTTTGTTTTGGAGACGGGGTGATTGTCGGCGCTGGAAAACCCTTGAATCTTTTGGTGCAAGGGAGAGGGAGGGACCACGCGTTCGTAGAAGCTTCCTCAAGTTGTGAAGGCTTGTTGTGGATGTAGGTGGAATAGGTGGCAAATATGGGGACGTAGATGTAGAGAAGTTTAGTGCTACTTGAAAACCTACCTTTGTGAGAACGTCTGTGTAGATGTCGAGGGAGAAAATGATGGCCTTTTCTTCACTTTGGGTTGCACTCATGTCGAAGGTGTGATTTTTGGCTACAATGTGAGCATGATGCAGCTTGTGCCTTGCTTTTACGCTTGCAGGGATGATGAGAAATGTAAACAATCTGAGTAGGGAAAGAGGGTCTTACCACTTCCTCTATGCTAACAATACAACACCCTGGCAAGAGTGTCTTGATGACTTGTGTCAAACCTTCTTGAAGCACCTCCTCTTCAGTGGTCCAATTAGAGAATTCAAGAAGCCACTCGTCCATTAAGATAAGTAAACATGTCAGCCTTGTAAACTGAAGGTTTCAAGAGCCCTGCTCAGTGGGGGCACCAAATGAGAGGCGGAAGTGAAAAAAAGACCTGGTGGCCTCTATACCAAGACTATGCACAATGGCCTCATCGTGGGGTTTACACAATAGGGGCACCACCTAGCAAGATATGCGGCTAGGATGCATACATATACACAAAAAAGCATGCCATGGAAAACAATTTCAAGATCCACACCCAAATGTGGAATGGAGTGGTCGGAGAATAAGGTGAGAGGAGTGGTGAATGAGTGAGAATGGGCTTGCTACTCGTGCATGTTAGTAAGAAAGATAATGAGGTAGAGGAAACTTCCGAATATGCTCACTTATCATACAAGAGGTGGCGAATCCGCACAGCTCAAGATGGAAGTAGCAAGATTATAGAAATATGAGAGGGAGAGAGAGAGTGTGTGTGTATGGTGGTGAATCCACACACCTTTACATAAGTAGAAAAAAAGGCAAGGAACAATCAGATACCATACTCACAATGAGATGTATCCAAAGCGACACAAAGTATGGCATCAAGATGGAGTGTGTTGATTGCTTGCAAAAGATGAATACAATAGGTAGCGTATGGCAGGAAAATGAGAAGGGGACAAGATCGTAGGAGGCATAATGGAGAGATGGGAGTTGATGGCGAGGAATATCATGAGTGTGTCCACCCTTCTTCTTCTTGAAATTGTGCCTTCAACCCTTAATTACAAGTGGTGTGGAGGTGTGGTGCTCATCTTTTGTGCATGGTGATGGTGATGATGATGGTGTTGTGATTATGTGATTAGGGTTCATGCTACAAGCATGTAGCACAAGAGTGTGTATGGATAGGTGTGTGTGTGTGTGTGTGTGTGTGTATATTTTCAAGTGAGCTCTCGTGGCCTCCTTATATAGGGAAGGAGGGGAGGATTTAGCAATATTTCTATTTGAGGTGAGTGTCCCACTTTGGTGACTAGGAAAATGGGGTGCATGTGACTGTGGCTCCCATCTTGTCTCCTCATTATTTAAAATACCAGAGTCAATAGAGAGAGAAGATGAGAGAATGTGGGTAGGATGTAAAGGATAGGAGATATTTACAATAGTCTAGCTTTGGCTAGACATAAGCTTATTAGGGAGAGAAGAGAGAGGTAAGAAATTTACAAGAGAGATTGTCAAAGGTGGATAGTTGTTGATGAGGATGGATCCTCCAAAAATGGTGATAGAATCACTCTAGACTTGCCAAGACCTCATTAAAAGATCCTTGTCTCTTGTAATCATGCTTGAAGACTTGTAGAACCATAGCCATTCTATAGGGAAGAAAATTGGGGATGGCCTCTGTCACCATCACACGAGAAAACTGGGATCCACTACAAAAATCATAACTCCAAAAATTCCGAAAAACATTGAGCTAAAAGTTGAGATCACGAGCTACATCTTTCATGTTCAACGCTCCTTCAGACTCGGGGTTCTTCTCTACTTAAAAAATTCAGCCAAATAATGTATTATTTGTGGTTGCAAAGGTCTTTTGGTGGTCCCCTTTGAGTGGACTTCTCTCTTGCCTTCAATTGTAAGCTCCTTCATGTGTATGAAAACATGACCTAGAGTTTTGAAAAGATTGGCAATCATCTAGATGGAGGTATTATTGAAATTTGAAAGTGGGGTTGAGGTTTGAAAATGAAAACTAGTAAATAAAATATTTGGTACAGTAGAATAATATATATACATGAAAAATATATTAGAAAATACTAAACTATATAATGTAATTTAGAATATATATATTTAATATTTAAGGTCAAAAGACATATCAACAAAGAAAGCTTACTTATTTATGCTACATCGTGATTGATTAGCATAAGTCTTCTTTATTTAATAAAGGCTAAAACTTTTGTGAAAAAGGGAAGAAAAATCAAAATTAACTTATATAATAGGAAATAATTTGGTAAAAGGGCAAAGATATATGGGGGGTTCCCATGCATGGAAAAGCTTGCCTCATTAGCCCTCCCCCGACGACTAGAGGTATGCATGCCTCTAGCGTTGTACTTGATTCTTCTTCAATTGAGGTGGAGGAGTCTCCCTCCTCGGGGATTTCCATCATAGGTGTTTGATCAAATCTCAAAAAGTATTGCTTCAACCTCAATCAATTGACACATGTTTTGAGGAGCCTACCATCTGCATTCATCAATCGGTAACTGCCATTGGCGTAGCGTTTTCTAATGACAAATGGCCCCTCGCATCTGGGTGCAAACTTTTTATCCTTCCTAGTGTCAAATCTGTTATCATACCGTAGGACCAACATACCTTTCTTGAGACCTTTTGCCCTAATTCCCTTGTTGAAGTTAAGGGGACGTTGCTCTGAATGTGCTGCATAATAGTTGATAGCATCTTCTTTGTCTAGTTGAAGCCTCCCTAGATCAAGAATGTGGTTGTGGAGATGAGCATTAGGACGTTCCACCTGCTCAGCTAGCACCCTGAGACTAGCCAATTGTACTTCAATGGGTAATATGGCTTCCTTACCAAACACCAAGTTATATGGTGTGAACCCAAGGGATGTACGAAATGAAGTGCGATAAGCCCAAAGTGCAGACATAAGATGCTTGTCCCAATCACTTTTGTGATTGTTTACATGGTTAGTGATGATCTTGCAGATCATACCATTTACCTTTTCCACCAAACCATTGCATTGTGGGTAGTAGGGAGTTGAGTGTCATCGTGAGATACCTAACTTCTCCATTAGCTCTCCTACAAGGTCTCCTCTAAAACCTGGTCCCCTGTCAGAAATTATTTCAAGAGGAGTGCCAAAACGGCAACAAATGTTTTCAAATACGAACTTAGCCACTTCCTTAGCTGTAATCCGGGTGGTGGCAACTGCTTCAGCCCACATGGTCATGTAGTCCACACCCATGATGATATCAAATTTACCTGATTGGCTCCTTGGCAAAGTCCCAATAGCATCAATTCCCCATTTCTCAAATGGTCCATGTGAGATTATAGGAGTTTGTGGCTCATATGTGAGCCTCCTATCCTATGCCTTTTGACATTCCCTGCATGTTTTACACCACTGATGCACATCCCTATGGAGACTAGGCCATACAAACCCGGCTTGTAGAATCTTTCTACTAGTGATTTCAAGTGCAAAGTGTCCTCCCCAAACACCATCATGGCACCTTGAAATAATTTCAGTGATCTCTCTAGAGAGAGGTACACGCCTAAGAATTTGATCCTTACCCTTGCAGTAGAGGCCGTCATTGATAAGGCGGTATTTTGTTTCCTTGCGCACAAGCCACTGCTTTTAGCGGTTAGTAAGATCCTTAGGACACTCTCCTGGGTCCAAGAAACTCATGATGTCAGGCATAGCATCGCTACCTTGGAAAAGAGGCAGCTTCAATTTGATAGCACCCACCACTGAAACATCTTGCAGCTTCTCTCTAGCTAGAGCATTTGCTTCTTGATTTTCTGCTCGAGGGACATGATGTAATTGTACAACTTGAAATTTTCCTAAACGTTCCTTAACTTTGCACAAATGGCCTAGCAAGCTATGATTTTTACAAGCCCAAGTTCCTTGTATTTGTTTTATTAAAAGCATGGAATCACCAAATACATTTAACCGTTGAATGCCCTGTGTCACACACCACTCTAACCCAAGAGTTAAGGCTGCATATTCTACCTCATTGTTAGAGTGAGAATCCAAGAGATTCCCAATGGAGAAAACCTTATCCCCTTGCTCATTGAAGATGACAATGCCTGCTGCAGCTTTGTCCACTTTCCTCTTGTAGGCTCCATCAAAGAAAAGAGAGTGAGCCTCCTCTACCTTAGGGACTTCCAGTACGGGTGTAATATCTTAATCATTTGGCTTTATCTTTAGCTTCTTTTCATAGTGGCGATGAGTGAGAATACCTCCTAGACTGGCCCTTGTGGATTTCTCCACTTGCATTGTGTAGTCAAACTCTTGTAGCCTTGTGAGCCATTTGGAAATCCTAGAAGAACATCCATGTGCTGCATTACATAAGGAAATACTTCTTCCATTGTTAAGATTATGAATGGTCTAGATAATAAATAAGAGTGAGATTTGGTGGTAGCAAACATTAATGCAAGCACCATGTGCTCCACTGCCGTGTATCCCTTTTGTGATGGAGTCATCATTCAACTAGAGAAGAAGATAGGACACATGAAAGAAGTTTGAGGATCCTTTTGCAATAATACAGCCCCAAGTGTGTCATTGCCCACACTAGGGTTTACATAAAATGGCTCGTCCCACTTTGGAGGTGCTATGGTGGGAAGTGAAGCTAGAATTTTTTTTACCTCATTGAATTGTTGTTCATTTTCTGCACTCCAAGTGAAGATCTCTGGATAGGTAACTTGTTGTAAAGGGAGAACCACTTGGGAGAGCAAGTGAATGAACCTACTCAAATACCTCACCTTTTGAAGAAAAGAGACCAACTGCTTTGTGGTGGTGGGAGAGGTCAAAGCCAGCAAGGCTTGAACCTTGCTTGGGTCAGCTTCAATGCCATTGGCCGAGATCACATGGCCAAGAAGAGTAACCTTGAGTTCACCAATGTGGCATTTCTCCACATTGAGTTCGGCCCCCAAAGCTTGTATCCTAGCTAGACCTTCATAAACTTTCTCCAAATGAAGAGAGTGAGAGCTATAGATACAAAAGTCATCAATAAAAACACGGATTGATTTTCCAAAGAATGGATGAAAAACAAATGTCACATATCGCTGAAAAGTGGCTAGAGCATTAGTGAGACCAAAAGGCATAACTCTGTAAGTAAAACATCCCCATGGTGTGATGAAGTTTGTCTTCTTTTGATCTTCTTCAGCGATACTAATTTGGAAGTAGCCTGAGTAGCCATCACATACCGTGTAGCGCTCATGTCCTGCTACCTCATTGAGTATTTCATCTTGAAAAGGAAGAGGAAAATGGTCCCTCTTTGTGGCTGCATGAAGATGCTTGTAATCAACACAAACCCTCCACTTACCATTCTTCTTTGGTGTGACTACCACTGAAGAAACCCACTCTGAGTCTGCAACAGGATAGATAAACCCGGCTTCTAGCACCTTCCTCACCTCTTTGAGCAGGGAATCTTGTTGAATTACTCCTAGCCGCCTGAGCTTCTGCACTATAGGTTTACTTCCCTCCTTGATCTTAATGTGATGTTGAACTACTGTGATGCCAGTGATTTTATCATATTCATCAATGAACAATGTGGTAAAATTACTTGGCATCAAAATATAATCCTCACACTCCTTCCCACACAACTTACTTGGCATTTGATGTAGCTTACGTGCTTCTACCAGAGTTTGTATGCCTGGTGTCTCCCCTTGGTTTGATGATGAGAAATCAAGTTGCTCCATCTTCTTAGGGTCCTTGAGAATGATCTCCATCACCTCAATGCTACTGTCACTTTCTTCACTCACTGTTGACTCCTCCTCTGATGTGGTTGAAGAGTCACCACTAGAAAACTCATTCATAGAGGTTTCGAGATCCATGTCGCATTGCCGAACTGTCTTCATGTCGTAAAGTATTCGCCTCCCTTTTGCATTCTTCATCTGGATTATGCCGGTGTCCCAGTCCTGCTTAGCTCTCATAGCCATAAGCCATGGCCTCCCTAGAATGATAGGATAACCCTCCCCTTTGTGTGGCATGACAAAGATGTCCACATCTACCTCGGTGTTGAATGCCTTTATCCTAACTGCATTTATGACACCAACACATTAAAATTTTAAATTATTTGCCATTTTGGCTCGGCATGGTGCCGGCCGACTCACCTCTAAACCCAAACGGTGCATTATTTTTTCACTCATGACGCATATTTGTGCGCCACCATCGATGTAGATATTGGAGATGTGTTGCCCTTTGATGTAAGCATCCATCACTGGTAGTATGTCATCTAGATTCCTCCCAGAGATAGCCCCAGCTATCTTTTGCTTTGGTCGTCTCGTGCTAACCATCTTTGTCCATTGTCTCCTCACCCTAGGTGCTAGGTGGAGTAATTGGGGCCAGGTGATTTTTGGGCCCTGCACAGAAACATCTTCAACCAAATCATATGCTTTAGAACATTCACCCAAAGAGAAATCTACAATGTCAATTTTACGTTGTGACTTGGACGGCTTTGCGTTTTACCCCTATGGCATATACTCCTTTAACACTAGGTAAGTAACCTAACAGGACATCAAAACCATTGTAGATCCACTCATTCTGTAAAATCCTTTCATGAGGTTATAGTTCAAGGCCTACTACACATGGAAAAAATAAGAAACTTGTAAAATTTCTCATCTTGTGGTCACACCAAGCCTCCAAAGTTGATGGACCAATACATTTTCATGAAAACAGTCATTTCTTACGTTTTGTTGCATAAAAATAAGATTACGGATTTTTGTAGGACTTGAGATAAATTCCCTAGTTAACTTCAATGGGTTGGTGATCAGAACATATGATTGCTTCTCACTCAGTATTTTTTGTTTTGCCAAAAGAAATAGGTACAAAAAAGTTGAATTTTTACCATTCTGCAAACCTATCATCAAAGTTTCTATAGCCACACTCAATACAAATAATATATGCATGTTTTCTTAGTTCCCTATTGTCCTTTAGGTTCATAAGGAACCATGGAGCATGTCAAAAGAATAATACATCTCTTACCAAGGGGAATCTTGGGGACAAAGATGAAGTGCTAAATACAACAAACATGAAAAAACTGGGTTCAACATTATGAGTTGTAGAATCCCATAGAAACTATTCAATATCTAGCCAAATTTGATCCTTATGACTAGATATGGTTACTACCTACAAAATGCATGTAGTTGTCACAAGAAACTAACAATGTTGAAAAAGCTATACTCGATATACTAGAATGTTTCGTTTTCTTCTATAATTGAAAAAATCAACCATCGTTGTCTACTATGCAAAATAGGGTATTAGGTGTCCCAAAACTCAAGGAATATTATCTTTATGTTACAATATGCGACATAGAAAATCAAAACTGCATTTGGATATCATGAAAGCCACCAAAAAAATCATAGAATAGCTAAAATTGGCTGAAAAACTGGATTTGACAATTTTTGTAATTTGGTCATAACTTACAACTTTAACATTTATTTCTTCCTAGAAGCATCAGGACATGTTGAGGACTACTAAAGATAGTTCTCTAGCATTATAGACCTCACAAACATGAATTCTAGAGTGGTATAGTCGCAAAAAGTTGAAAAAAGACAAAAACAGGACCCGTTTTTTCACACAATTTAGGTTGTGAAATGTTGTGCAAGGACAAGGTTAAAGATGGAATTGATATTCCAAAAAAATGTTGAGTTTTTTTCAGCTCATGAGACAACTTTCTAGACAGACAGCACCTCAAAATCCATTTTGAAACTCTTGACATAATTCAAGGAAAATGGTCACTTAATAGGACATAAAAGTGTCCCAGCACATAAAAGTGTCCCATTACCAACCTACTGTTAAACTTGGTCTTACCTTTTGCTACTCCCTTGATATCCTCCTCCACTTTCTCCTTTCCTTTACCTTCAATATTGATGGCGCTTACTGTTTGATTGCCAACTAGTGGTGGGGGTAAGGGTGGAATGAGAGGTTGTGGTTGAATGAGTGGTTGTAGGATTTGCATGGGTGACACTTGTTGTGGGGCCCTCGGTGGTGGTGGTCTTGCTCTCGGTGGTGAAACCTGGTTTTGCATTGCTCCTCTATTGAAATTCTGCCTCCTTGGGTGTGGACAGTAGTACATGCCATGACCATCCTCCCCACAATTGTAGCAGTGGTATTCTTGGTTTTGCGTTCGTTGTCCTCTTCCTTGCTCTTGGTTGCGATTGTGTGCATGCCTTTGTTCTATCAAATGGACTGAGAGATTCTCAAGTTGATTGGTGATTCAATTGAGCAGGTCTTGCTAATCTTCAATTGGTTCTTGTGGTTGAATCCTCTGGGCGGCTGTTGTAGGTGGTGCTAGAGGTAGTCGGGTCCTAACGACTTCCTCTTCATTGATATTACTCTCTTCTAGGCACAACTTCTTGTCTTTAAGGCGGGCCCCTTCAACTGCTAGCTCATACGTAGCAGGAAACCTTCCCTTCACCTTCTCTTTAAGAGTTGGCCATAACGCAGCCACAAACCGATCCTTCTTTGGGAAATCAGGTGCCCCCTCATCCTCTCTTAGCGATGCAACCCATCGCCCCCATGAATTTATAAACTTTGACTCATATCATGCGTATTCCAGCATACTTCCCTGCTTCAACTCTGTCAACAATTGCCATAGCTTCTCTGATGTTGTGCCCTCTCCAAAACGGTTGACAAAAGCTACTCTTAATAAGTCCCACCGTTCCTTGGTTGCTTTTGCCAAGGCATTCTACCATGATCTTGCCTCCACCTTCATTAGAAGTGGGAAGATGCGCAAGCGCGAAGCATCATCATCTCTCGCAGAGATGACACATGCTATTTCCAAGTTGTCTAGAAAGTCTGCAGCATCCTCAACCACCTTACCAGTAAAGGTTGGAAATGCTACAGTTGGCATTGTGAGAGTGAGAAAATTAACTCGACTTAGAAATCTTTTAAAAAAAAAATAAATAGAGATTCAATACATGGGTGCTCGGTAGATGGAAAACATACTATACAAGGATGAAAATAACTACATCAAAAGACACTTCATGATTAATCATAGGGAGGATAAAGGGTAGAGAAGAGGTGTTTATCTCTTGCAGTCGTTCTCTACCAAACATGGTTGTATCTGCTGATAAAACATCTTGCGGTTCAAGATTACTTTGATTGATTGAATTCGTTGTGGTGCATAAGTTTGGTTCCTTGCAAAAGGCTGATGCGCTTGGTCCATCACATGATAATTCGGAAAGGCTCTCTTCTTCGTGGTGGAAGGTTATAGTGGGAGGTGTAGACTCTTGGTAGTCGAGGTCAAATTTATAGTACCACAGGACAAGGTTGTCTTCGTCTTCTAGCTGTAGGACTGCCCCTCTAGCAAGCTCTTGGAAAATCTTGAACTCTCTCTCTTTGAGCAACTTCACTTTCCTGCAAGATAGAGTGCCATCTAGTGTATACAAAGGTGTGATGAGGTAGGTGGTGAGTCTGACCACTTGTATTAATCCCAGTTGGATGGATATATAGCAAGTTGTAAAGTCATCATCATAGCCTTGATTCATAAGCAACACCCCTTGAAGGTGGAGGGTCTTGTCTTTCCGCCAAGAAAAACCTGTGTCAAAGCCCTTGTCGATGACAAGCTCTGCCACTTCACTCAGTAGACGACGTAGAATCCATGCTGCTATTTCTATATCCTGGCTCATGAGATGAGAGTGAGGTATAGAAAGACTTTGGAGGATTTACCCTTTTGTTTTGGAGACGGGGTGATTGTCGGCGCTGGAAAACCCTTGAATCGTTTGGTGCAAGGGAGAGGGAGGGACCACGCGTTCGTAGTAGCTTCCTCAAGTTGTGAAGGCTTGTTGTGGATGTAGGTGGAATAGGTGGCAAAGATGGGGACGTAGATGTAGAGAAGCCTGGTGCTACTTGAAAGCCTACCGTTGTGAGAACGCCTGTGCGGATGTCGAGGGAGAAAATGATGGTCTTTTCTTCACTTTGGGTTTCACTCATGTCGAAGGTGCGGTTTCTGGCTACAATGTGAGCATGATGCAGCTTGTGCCTTGCTTTTATGCTTGCGGGGATGATGAGAAATGTAAACAATCTGAGTAGGGAAAGAGGGTCTTACCACTTCTTCTATGCTAACAATACAACACCCTGGCAAGAGTGTCTTGATGACTTGTGTCAAACCTTATTGAAGCTCCTCGTCTTCAGTGGTCCAATTAGAGAATTCAAGAAGCCACTCCTCCATGAAGAGAAGTAAACATGTCAGCCTTGTAAACTGAAGGTTTCAAGAGCCCTCATGAGTGGGTGCACCAAATGAGAGGCGTAAGTGAAAAATAGACCCGGTGGCCTCTACACCAAGACTATGCACAATGGCCTCATCATGGGGGATACACAATAGGGGCACCACCTAGCAAGATATGCGGCTAGGATGCATACATATACACAATGAAGCATGCCATGGAAAACAATTTCAAGATCCACGCCCAAATGTAGAATGGGATGGTCAGAGAATAAGGTGAGAGAAGTGGTGAATGAGTGAGAATGGGCTTGCTACTTGTGCATGTTAGTAAGGAAGATAATGAGGTAGGGGAAACTTGCGAGTATGCTCACTTATCATACAAGAGGTCACGAATCCGCACACCTCAAGATGGAAGTAGCAAGATGATAGGAATATGAGAGGGAGAGAGTGTGTGTGTGTGTGTATGGTGGTGAATCAGCACACCTTTACATAAGCAGAAAAAAAATCCAAGGAACAAGCATATACCATACTCACAATGAGATGTATCCAAAGCGACACAAAGTATGGCACCAAGATGGAGTGTGTTGATTGCTTGCAAAAGATGAATACAATAGGTAGCGTATGGCAGGAAAATGAGAAGGGGACAAGATCGTAGGAGGCATAATGGAGAGATGGGAGTTGATGGCGAGGAATATCATGAGTGTGTCCACCCTTATTCTTCTTGAAATTGTGCCTTCAACCCTTAATTATAAGTGCTGTGGAGGTGTGGTGCTCATCTTTTGTGCATGGTGATGGTGATGATGATGGTGTTGTGATTATGTGATTAAGGTTCATGCTACAAGCATGTAGCACAACAGTGTGTATGGATAGGTGTGTGTGTGTGTGTGTGTGTGTGTGTGTGTGTGTGTGTGTGTTCTCAAGTGATCTCTCATGGCCTCCTTTTATAGGGAAGGAGGGGAGGATTTAGCAATATTTCTATTGGAGGTGAGTGTTCCACTTTGGTGACTAGGAAAATGGGGTGCATGTGACTGTGGCTCCCATCTTGTCTCCTCATTATTTAAAATACCAGAGTCAATAGAGAGAGAAGATGAGAGAATGTGGGTAGGATGTAGAGGATAGGAGATATTTACAATAGTCTAGCTTTGGCTAGACATAAGCTTATTAGGGAGAGAAGAGAGAGGTAATAAATTTACAAAAGAGATTGTCAAAGGTGGATAGTTGTTGATGAGGATGGATCCTCCAAAAATGGTGATAGAATCACTCTAGACTTGCCAAGACCTCATTAAAAGAGCCTTCTCTCTTGTAATCATGCTTGAAGACTTGTAGAACCATAGCCATTCTAGAGGGAAGAAAATTGGGGATGGCCTGTGTCACCATTACACGAGAAAACTGGGGTCCACTACAAAAATCATATCTCCGTGTTCATAACTCCAAAAATTCTGAAAAACATTGAGCTAAAAGTTGAGATCACGAGCTACATCTTTCATGTTGAACGCTCCTTCAGATTCGGGGTTCTTCTTTACTTAAAAAATTCAGCCAAATAATGTATTATTTGTGGTTGCAAAGGTCTTTTGGTGGTCCCCTTTGGGTGGACTTCTCTCTTGCCTTCAAGTGTAAGCTCCTTCATGTGTATGAAAACATGACCTAGAGTTTTGAAAAGATTGGCAATCATCTAGATGGAGGTATTATTGAAATTCAAAAGTGGGGTTGAGTTTGAAAATGAAAACTAGTGAATAAAATATTTGGTAGAGTGGAATAATATATATACATGAAAAATATATTAGAAAATACTAAACTATATAATGTAATTTAGAATATATATATTTAATATTTAAGGTCAAAAGAGAGATCAACAAAGAAAGCTTACTTATTTATGCTACATCGTGATTGATTAGCATAAGTCTTCTTTATTTAATAAAGGCTAAAACTTTTGTGAAAAAGGGAAGAAAAATCAAAAGTAACTTATATAAAAGGAAGTTTTTTGGTAAAAGGGAAAAGGTATATGGGGGGGTTCCCATGCATGGAAAAGCTTGCCTCAATTGCAATGATGGCCCTTCTTGGATCAATGAAAGCACACTCCTGCCACACAACCCTTCAAAACAACTCCAATGTTAGTGCTTTGCAATCATTTGATTATTTAACACGAGCACTAAAAATGTCATGTTCAATCACAAATCCAAAATTTTTACTGCCCTCTCATGGTCATTCAAGAAGTCGAATTAGTGCTATGAAATGATTTTTTATTCAATTTAAGCACGAAAAGAGTATCGAGCAATGCCAAGCCCAAGTTGAATGCACACGCTTTGACCAAGCATCAGTTTTTGATCCAAAGTATCCCCCAAGCCCCATGCATGTCACAAGGAATTTTTTTATTTTTTTTCATTTAGTACAATGATAACTTCATTGAATTCAAGCACTACCATGCACAAGAAAAAACTTTGGTGCGATGAAAGTTCATATGTGCATAGAATTTCTAACACAATCAAAGCATACATGAAGAAAATGCATGGCTCTTGGATTGCCAAATTTTGAACTAAAATTCAATTATGTGCCCTTCAATAGACTTTAGGATTCTCAATCTACTCTCATATGCCGAATTGACCATATAAAGCAAGAAAGATGTGATGGGTCTACCTCGAGAAGAGAGAGGTGGAACCTCTTGCTATGTACTTTTTTTCTTCTTTAAAAAAGTTCTTTTTATGTTATCATTTTCCTTTAATCCCTTTTTTGTGCGGCATCGTTCAGAGAGAGAGAGGGCTGGTTGAGCATAGTAAAGTTGAGAGAGGGATGCCGGTTGCAGCTGCCAGGTGTGTGTGTTGTGAGCATGCTGGTGGGTTGTTGAGAGCCTCGAGGGCATGAAGAAGGGTGGGAACACCTGCCTACTTTTTTTTTTTTTTAATTTCCTCAAAAAATAAACCTGGTGACAGCGAGCTGTGGCTCTACTGGGCCGCCAGAGAGAGAGAGAGAGAGAGAGAGAGAGAGAGAGAGAGAGAGAGAGAGAGAGAGAGAGAGAGAGAGAGAGAGAGAGAGAGAGAGAGAGAGAGAGATGATGTGGGTGATGAGATTGTGTGTGTGTGTTGGCGTGGGGTCTGGCAAGAGAGTCGATGTGTGTGTGTGTTATGCTCTTGAATGAAACCCGACAGGGTTGCGAGCCAGGGCAGTGTGTGTGTGAGTTTATGGCAAGTGGATACTGTGGTGAGTTGCCAAGAATAGCAGGCTTCGGCTCAGTGGGTTGTGTGTCTTGTAGAGAGCCAAGGTGCAACAGAAGATTAGTGGGTGTGTGTGGGGATTCTCTACTTGCAGTCAGGTGACTCCCATTAGTGGGATAAGAAGTGACACACACTCCAGAGCATGGCGGGCTTTACTGGCAGGTGGTCCTCGGATGCAGAAAAAGTGTGTGTGTGTGTGTTGTCTCATAGTGAAATTAGTTGCGCCATATTCGACAGGGGCTAGCGGGATTCGCAAAGGCATTGCCGCCCACGATCTCGCAAGTGGTTGGTCGCGTCAAAGTGCAGCGCACAGCTGGCGGGTAGAGTTGAAAGAGACGACGCGGGTTGGTGAGGACGATCCAGCTGGAATCAAAGTTTAAATCTCAAATTTATGTATCTCTTTGAAGAAATATGGGAGGTTCACACACTAGAACCAAAGAGTGTGTGTGTGTTTCTAGTTTGTGTCTTTGGTGAAGTTGGCACCCCTGAGGAAAATGTAGACCCAAATTACTTTATGAAGGCACAAAATCAAATACCCCCTTTTGCTTCCCATTTTTGTACCCATACATTGTGCATACATATCAATTAGAACCATGTCCATACCATATTGAGTACAAAAATATGCACTTAATCGCCCAATTGCTCCTTACAACATGAGTTGCTCTTTTCAAAACCATCCAAAGCAATCATTGCAATTCGATTGCTCATATCCCATATTATAACCATTCAAACCGAATTGAATTTTTCGTTTTGGTGCGTGTAAGGCTATGCATACTTGATTATGGAAATTCATGATTGCACAACTTAATTCATGCCTTACAATCTCCAATCAATTTGGCATAATAAAATACACATAAATCATTCTTAATCGTATACCAATTGAGTCATTTGAAATCAATTAATCATGCACATAAGGTGAGATTTTCTTTATCCCCAATCTTCCAATCATTGCAAAATTTAATTGCTCATTTCTCTCAGATCTAATCATCCAAATCATAAGATTTGTCATTTTGTTTTGCATAGCTACACAATTGATTGCGGAATTTTCACATGCACAAATCATTGAATTTTTAACCTTTCCAATCAAATTGGCACACCGATCATAATGGTAATCACATAAATCATCTTCAATTGAGTACCAATTGAATCATCCAAAGTCAATCAATCAAATACACACCAATATTTTGGGCCAAATTAATCATCATAATTGGTAAAATACCAATTAATCTTTCACAATTTAGGCATAATTAGCCATTAATGAGGCACACACACCTAAATTTAGGCCGTCGATTTGTGCAAAAATTTCATTAAACACTCATTGCATTTCCTCAATTGCACACTTGATCACACATACATGAGTATATACATGCTAAATTAACTCAATTTTAATCAAAAATTGATCCAATTTTAACTCAATTTAGCATGGCACACACACAAAAATTAGGTGCACAAATCCAATTTTTTTGCTCAATTAGCAATGAAATTAGGCCAATTCCTAATGCTTGCACACACATTTCTTGCAAAATCATCAATCTACAAGCATTTAGATGTTCAATTTGACCATAATTCTTCTCATCAAAGTTATTTAAAATGGGCACACACATTCAAATCTTGCCCTGATTTTTGGCAATTAGGCCTACTCCATGACCAGAATAGCCTCACATACACATCAATTTAGTGATTTGCACTCACAATTTATGCAAAACTATCATTCCTCAAGCATCTAGGCATCCAATTTCATTCCAATTTAGGCATAAATTCCATCAATTAGACACACACACCTAATTTTAGCAATGATTTAGCAACTCAATGGGATCAACTTAATCAATCAAAAATTGAACGGAGTAGGTCAATCCACTTACAATTCATTGTATCCAAGCTAATCCTTGCTCCACGCGACAATTCCATCATGCACACACATGTGTGCAACTCCAATTTGGTCCAAAATTGATCAAAAAATTGACCAAAATCAACACTCAATCACATGATTAGGCATAGATTAGAGCAATTAAGAGTGATGATCCTCCTCAATTAAGGGGATTTAGCATACATTCCAAATCAAAATTAGTGGTCAAGCTAGCACAATTAGCATGGAATTAGTACAATTAGCACGAAATTAGCATGAATGGGATGTAAAATTAGTGAAGGTTAGTGAAAAATTAGCAAAATCAAAAGAGAATTTTGGGGGTTTTGGGGTGAAATGACTATACACATCCAATTAAACCTAATTACACTATACAAAAATCAAATCCTACCTAATTACAAAAAATCAGTAATATTTTGCAACCTCAACTCCACTAGCGTAGGCAACCCGTCCCCGGCAGCGGCGCCAATGTTAGAGGCTCGCCATAGCATAGGCAATCTCCAACAAAATCTATCAATCCGGAGAGAGAGAGCATGACCCGTCTAGGGCTTGGAGGCATAACACAAAGAATGTGTGAGAGCGTCATCGGATGCAAAGATTGAGAGGATTCAAGAGCATGCATCCTCCAATGCAAATAGAAATCATCGCAAATCAACTAATGCTAATCGCACATCAAGCATCAATCTCAAGCAATCATCTACACACATCAAGCCACGAGGTGAAACCCACTAATCTTGGAATCTCTCAAGCACAACTTTAATTACATGCATTGACGATTAAGCACACAAGATCTCATTCAAGTCGGCCACCCCAACCATGCCCATCATGGTGTCCAAATCAAGTCACACATAATCAAATTAAGCTCAAGGATTCTTAAACCTACACACACACAAGCACACCATTAGAGAAAAACTATAATCCCTCAATCACGAGTACACCCACTCCGCTTAATCGAGAGAGTTTGATAAGGACTCCACTAATCGGAGAAGCTTAGCATAAGTAAGAGTTAGATTAGAGAAGATCAACACTTCATAACAATGAAGGAAAGTAGATAAACATGATTGACAACATAATGAAGACTAGATTAATTAAGAGAGGATTACACTAATTACATGTGATTAGCACTAGCCTTCTAAGCATGGGCATTGAGCTCAAAGGCTAGGCCATCAAGACCTCCTCTAGGGAGAGAGTTCTCAAAAGGACCACTCAAGAATGACCTCTCATTAAGCATAGGGATCTTTTATAGCTTTGGGCCTCAAACCCTTCAACTATGGGATAAAATGAGCTCTCTAGCCTAGACACATACAACTTTGGAACTCCTAAATGACCCCAAGCCCAATGAAAAGTCAATACTATGCACTATGGCACATCCACAACTTGGTGCATAAATGGTGTAGCCTATGTTAGCCGCTGCTAACATCTTCTTACTTTGATTTTTGTATAAACACAGAATCTTGCAATGCATCGAGCCCTGACACGCCAGGAGGAGACATATGGATATCACAGAGGTATTTATGAAGTATTGAATGATCTTGATGCTTCAGGAAGAGCCTGTAGACTGGGAGGCGTTAGAGTCTCGCTAATCGATTGAGGTGAGACGTTAATATATGTGAGTTGATTTAATTCAATAAGTATATGTGAACTAATATCAATACTAATTTTGTGACTTGTCCTATGTGAAGGTTGTGACGCCTAGTCAGCAGTGGATTTCATATATATGTTTTGTGAGACACAGACACGCTTTTGTTTCTTCTTTTTGTATAGACATGGTTATGGTTATTTTTTTGTTTATGGTTATGTTTAACTTTATGGTTATGGTTATGGTTATTGTTTTGTTTATGGTTATGGTTAGAATTATGGTTTTGATCAATTAGTATGGTTATGGCCGGTTATGGTTTTAATTTGGTTATGGTTTTGCACAAAGTTTGTTATGGTTATGGTTATGGTTTTAAGTTGGTTATGGTTTTGCACAAAGTTCATTTCATTTCTTTCATTTGCCTTAAATCTCATGTGAGATCCTACATGGATAGCATGTAGGAGGCGTATACATATGGTTTTTTTTTTAAAGTTTATGTTCAAACGAAGGCAACTCTGCCGAAATTTCAGCGGGAGCACGGTTGATTTTGGTGTTGCTCGCTTTCTTGGGCAGAAGACAAGCAGTCTGGCTGTGGCTGTGTCTATCTTTTCACTCGGCACACGCCATGCTGCATGTCCTCTGCCCAAGATTTTTTTTTTTGTTATGGTTGTCCCAATTCACGTCACTAGGAACGTCAAAATATGCGTCGACAACAGTGCCTTTCGATACGTATATCGACGCATATTGCGACGTTTTTGTAGGAACCTGTATTTCGATACTTTTTTCGACGGAGAGCGTCGAAACCTGCATCGAACGCCCTATTTCTTGTTGTAGTGAGTGTGGGTAGCAAGGGCATGGCTATCATTCTTGCCCAAAAGAGGATACTCATTGCAAAGTATCACCTCTCTCCTATGCTTGGGGAAAGGTAAGGGAGCATGATGACTTTATCTTGTTTGACCCATGATCTACTCACAACATCATATCAACGGAGTTGGCCACCAAGTTGGGCATTCAAGCTTTTGAGATGGGAGATACTATAATGGCCGACACCAATTTCAAGGGACATCAAGCCTCTGTGATTGGGAATTTGAGGCTTCATGTCCAAATCTATGGCAACAAAGAAGACTTTTTCATCTCTCCTCTCCAACATGAGGATGCTATCTAGGGGCACCATGGTTCAATTGCATGGCTGCCAACATGAAGTTTCCTAAAAGGAGAATCTACTTCACCTACAAAGAACATGTTTATAGATGCTGGTGAGTTTGTTTGTACTATAACACATGTAAACACTCTTGATTTTGATAAATCAATGAAGAAACATGATATTTGTCAAAGAGTCCTTATAAGGTCATAATGTTTCATCAAATCTAAATGGTAGGAATCAAGAAGAGTGAGACTTGTCTAATTTTCTTAGAGGATTCTAAGATGTGTTCATCGATGATATCCCTATGGACTTACCTCCAAAACGAGGGGATGATGTCCATCAAATTGAGCTCCTGCTAGGAAGTTCATCGCCTAAAAAGCCTCCTTATCAAGTTTCTGAAGCTAAATAAGAGGAGATCATGAGGCAAGTACAAGAATTGATTCACAACGGGATGGTGAGGCCTAGCTCCTCTCCCTTTTGTTCTCCAGCCCATCTAGTGCAAAAGAAACATGGTACATACCATATGTGTGTGGACTATCAAGCACTAAACCATATCACTATCAAAAAAAAATTTCTCGTGCCTCGGGTAGAAGATCTACCTACTAAGATACAAGGCTCTACCTACTTCAATAGGATTGACCTTAAAAGTGGTTGTCATCAAATAAGGATAGTGGATGAAGATATCCTAAAGACTTCGTTTTGTACAACGTTTGGTCTTTATGAATATCTATTCATGCCTTTTGGCTTGACCAATGCACTAGCCACATTCAATTGTCTATTGGAGAGAATATTTAGATCCTACCGCAAATTCATTGGGGAGTGTTCTTTAATGATATCATTATCTACTCCAAGTCATTCGAGGAACACAAGCAACATCTCCAAGTCATTTTAGGTCCAATGTGATGCTTGTGGTGATTGCCTTGGAGTAGTATTTCTTCAAAAAGGGCATGCCATAGCATATGAGAGCCAAAGGCTCAATACGGATGAGCCGGTCTTAGGCATTAACGAGAAATATCGTTTAGCTGTTCTACATGCCATAGACACATGGAAGCCCTTTTTATGAGGGATTCCATTCATTTTACGAACAAACCATCAAAGTCTCAAGTACTTCATGACTCAAACAAAGCTTTCCAAAAAATAAATGAGATGGGAAAATTCTCTTTTGCAATTTTATTTTCATATTTCTCACATTGGTGGTAAGATCAATCAAGTGGCCGATGCACTTTCACAGTGACCAAAAGTTAATGTGGTGTCTATAGCCACTCACAATGATCTATCTTCTATGATATATGAGTATGCTACTGACCCTAACTTTAGAGATATAATATGGAAATAGGCTATGTATTACCCACTCCCTTCATAGAAATTCATGTATGAATTCCATGCTCCTCCTTATGTGGGGAATAGAGGCATTCAACTTACACTCCAAGGAGTAGAAACGTATTTCTATTGGCCTACCATGAAATTGGACATACAAGAGTATGTTTCAAAATGTGTGGTATGCCAAAAGACCAAGTATGATAGAGGGAAGCAACCTAGATTACTCCAGCCATTGCCTATTCCAAATTCACCAAGGGAGAGTATATCCATGATTTTATCTTTGGATTACCCAAGTCTATCCATGGGAATATGGAAAATAGTCGACAGGTTTAAAGAACTTTAAACCACCAGTCTTTAAGGGAGAAGACCGAGACTGGAATAAGGATGCCATGACTATCTTTCTCAGCAAATGGGATGGAATTCACGCCTTACGGCGTACTCCGGATGTAGTCATAGCTCTGCAAACGAGCTTAACTCTGGAAGGCAAGGACTACAAATGGTGGATGTCTCTCAAGGAGAAGAAAATCATGCCACAGAGTTGGGTAGCCTTTGAAGCGATGTTTAGCAACGAATTCTAGCCTACAAACGAGGCCGATCGGAATTGGACGGCTTGGGAAACATGTTCCATGCGCCAATACCCATCACTCCTTGAATGTATCTCTCACTATCGGGACGTTATCCTCAAGTTGGAAGGCTTGGATACCTTTCAACAAGTACGAGGGTTCATACAAGGTCTGATACCCGAGCTTAAGAAGTATGTCAAGACCCAATACCCTAAAACACTTGAGGAAGCCATCATGAAAGCACATATTCGTGATGACCCCACTACAACATAACCCAAAGTTATCGACGCCCGTGCCTCTCCACACTCATATCGACATACTTACCGTCCGTCGATACCTGCGTCGATATGACTCTGGATATACGCGTTGAAAGGCTAATTTTCCCACGCCTATATCGATGTAGGTATCGACGCATATATCGACACAGGTATCGACGGAAGTAATTTGGGGGGGAAAAAACCGAACCCGCGCGAAGGAGCCATTTTCTCTCTCAACGTGCGCGTTCTCAGATCTTGGCCGAAACCTGCTGCGAGGTATTATGGCACTCTTCCCCCCCTAACCCCTCTCTCTCTCTCTCTCTCTCTCTCCCCACATCATGTGTGTGTGTGTGTAGGAAAGAGAGAGAGAGAGAGAGAGAGAGAGAGAGAGAGAGAGAGAGAGAGAGACAGAGCGGTGTGTGTGTGTGTGTGTGTGTGTGTGTGTTTGTGTAGGAAAAAGAGAGGGAGAGCGGTGTGTGTGTAGGAGAGAGAGAGAGAGAGAGAGAGAGAGAGAGAGAGAGAGAGAGAGAGAGAGAGAGAGCGGTGTGTGTGTGTGTGTAGGAGAGAGAGAGAGAGAGAGAGAGAGAGAGAGAGAAGTGTGTGTGTGTGTGTGTGTAGGAAAGAGAGACAGAGAGAGAAACAGAGAAGTGTGTGTGCGTGTAGGAAATTAAAGAGAGAGATAGAGTGCGGTGTGTGTGTGTTTGTAGGAAGAGAGAGAGAGACAAAAGTGTGTGTGTGTGTGTGTGTGTGTAGAAAAGAGAAAGAAAGAGAGAAGTGTGTGTGTGTGTAGGAAATTAAAGAGAGAGAGAGAGAGAGAGAGAGAGAGAGAGAGAGAGAGAAAGAGAGAAGTGTGTGTGCGTGTAGGAAATTAAAGAGAGAGATAGAGAGCGGTGTGTGTGTGTAGGAAAGAGAGAGAGAAGTGTGTGTGTCTGTAGCAAGAGAGAGAAAGAGAGAGAGAAGTGTGTGTGTGTGTAGAAAAGAGAGAGAAAGAGAGAAGTGTGTGTGCGTGTAGTAAATTGAAGAGAGAGATAGAGATAGAGAGAGAGATAGAGAAAGAGAGAAGTGTGTGTGCATGTAGGAAATTTAAGAGAGAGAAAAATGTGCGTAGGAAATTAAAACTAGAAAGAGAGAGAGAGAGAGAGAGAGAGTTATGGTTTGCGTAAAAAATTAAAATTAAAGAAATAAATGAAATGAAATGTGATGTTAACTCTTCAAAAGGCCAAAGTGACGTATGAGACCAGAAAGTTACAATGTGGTAGACTGATACTAGGTTAGAATAACAAAATGACAAAATAACATATTATGGAATCCTAAACTGCTGGGTGTGGACTAAGCAGCTAAAACAGTTAGCTGAAACCATCCGTAGTTCATTAGGTAGTCTTAAAGCAATGTCAATAGTGCGTAAGGCAAGCTGTAGGTCAATGGGTTTGAATTAACGTCAAATACACAAACCGTAGCGAACTTTGAAAATAGCTTCTATGCCTACTGAAACCATCCGTAGACGATTAGGTAGTCTTTGGGCAATGTCAAGAGCGCGTATGGCAAGCCGTAGGTCAAACGGATAGAAGAAACGCCAAATACACAAGCCGTAGGTCAAATACGGTTAAGTTTTTCTACGGAAAAACGCAAACGGACTTTGGAAATGGCCGCTATGCCTTCTGAAACCATCCGTAGACGATTAGGTAGTCTTTAGGCAATGTTAAGAGTGTGTATGGGAAGCCGTAAGTCAAACGGATAGAAGAAACGCCAAATACACAAGCCCTAGGTCAAATCCGGTTGCGTTTTTCTACAGAAAAGCGCAAACGGACATCGGAAATGGCTTCTACGCCTACTGAAACCATCCGTCGACGATAAGATATCCTATAGGCAATTTCAAGAGCGCGTACGGCAACCCGTAGGTCAAACGGATAGAAGAAACGCCAAATACACAAGCCGTAGGTCAAATCCGATTGCGTTTTTCTACGGAAAAACGCAAACGGACTTCGGAAATGGCTTCTATGCCTTTTGAAACCATCCGTAGACGGTTAGGTAGTCTTTGGGCAATGTCAAGAGCGCGTATGGCAAGCCGTAGGTCAAACGGAAATAAGAAACGCCAAATACACAAGCCGTGGGTTGAATCCGGTTGCATTTTTCTACGAAAAAACGCAAACGGACTTTAGAAATGGCTTCTATGCCTTCTGAAACCATCCGTAGACGATTAGGTAGTCTTTAGGCAATGTCAAGACCGCGCGTATGGCAACCCGTAGGTCAAACGGATAGAAGAAACGCCAAATACACAAGCCGTAGGTCAAATCCGGTTAAGTTTTTCTACGGAAAAACGCAAACGGACTTCGAAAAAGGCTGCTATGCCTTCTGAAACCATCCGTAGACGAGTAGGTAGTCTTTAGGCAATGTTAAGAGTACGTATGGCAATCCGTAGGTCAAACGGATAGAAGAAACGCCAAATACACAAGCCGTAGGTCAAATCCAGTTGCGTTTTTCTACGAAAAAGCGCAAAGGAACTTTGGAAATGGCTTCTATGCCTACTGAAACCATCCGTAGACGATAAGAGAGTCTTTAGGCAATGTCAAGAGCGCGTATGGCAAACCGTAGGTCAAACGGATAGAAGAAACGCCACATACACAAGCCGTAGGTGAAATCCGATTGCGTTTTTCTACAGAAAAACGTAAACGGACTTGGGAAATGGCTTTTATGCCTTTTGAAACCATCCGTAGACAATTAGGTAGTCTTTAGGCAATGTCAGGAACGCGTATGGCAACACGTATGTCAAATGGATAGAAGAAACGCGAAATACATAAGCCGTAGATCAAATCTGGTTGCGTTCTTCTACGAAAAAATGCAAACGGACTTTGGAAATGGCCTCTATGCCTTCTGAAATCATCCGTTGACGATTAGCTAGTCTTTAGGCAATGTCAAGAGCACGTATGGCAAGCCGTAGGTCAAACGGATAGAAGAAACGCCAAATACACAAGCCGTAGGTCAAATCCCGTTGCGTTTTTCTACGAAAAACCGCAAACATACTTCGGAAATGGCTTCAATGCCTTCTGAAACCAGCCGTTGACGATTAGGTAGTACTTTGGCAATGTCAAGAGCGCGTATGGCAAGCCGTAGGTCAAACGGATAGAAGAAACACCAAATACACAAGCCGTAGGTCAAATCCCGTTGTGTTTTTCTACGAAAAAACGGAAACGGACTTCGGAAATGGCTTCTATGCCTACTGAAACCATCGGTAGACGATTAGGTAATCTTTAGGCAACGTCAAGAGCGCGTATGACAAGCCGTAGGTCAAACGGATAGAAGAAACTCCAAATACACAAGCCGTAGGTCAAATCCGATTGCGTTTTTCTACGGAAAAACGCAAACGGACTTCAGAAATGGCTTCTATGCCTACTGAAACCATCGGTAGACGATTAGGTAATCTTTAGGCAACGTCAAGAGCGCGTATGACAAGCCGTAGGTCAAACGGATAGAAGAAACTACAAATACACAAGTCGTAGGTCAAATCCGATTGCGTTTTTCTACGGAAAAACGCAAACGGACTTCGGAAATGGCTTCTATGCCTTCTTAAACCATCCGTAGACAATTAGGTAGTCTTTAGGCAATGTCAAGAGCGCGTGTGCGTGTAGGAAATTAAAGAGAAAAATAGAGAGAGAGAGAGAGAGAGAGAGAGAGAGAGAGAGAGAGAGAGAGAGAGAGAGAGAAGAGAGAGAGTGTGTGTGTGTGGAAAAAGAGAGAAAAATGTGCATAGAAAATCATAGAAAATCTAGAGAGAGAGAGAGAGAGTTATGGTTTGCGTAAAAAATTAAAATTAAAGAAAAAAATAAAATGAAATGTGATGTTAACTCTTCAAAAGGGCAAAGTGACCTATGAGACCAGAAAGTTACAATGTGGTAGACTGATACTAGGTTAGAGAAACAAAATGACAAAAAAACATATAATGGAATCCTAAACTGGTGGGTGTAAACTAAGCAGCTAAAACAGCTAGCTGAAACCATCTTTAGTTCATTAGGTAGTCTTAAAGCAATGTCAATAGTGCGTATGGCAAGCCGTAGGTCAATGGGTTTGAATTAACGTTAAATACACAAGCCGTAGGTCAAATCCGGTTGCGTTTTTTTACGAAAAAACTCAAACGGACTTCGAAAATGGCTTCTATGCCTACTGAAACCATCTGTAGACGATTAGGTAGTCTTTGGTTAATGTCAAGAGCGCGTATGGCAAGCTGTAGGTCAAACGGATAGAAGAAACGCCAAACACACAAGCCGTAGTTCAAATTCGGTTACGTTTTTCTATGGAAAAACGCAAACGGAATTCGGAAATGGATTCTATGTCTTCTGAAACCATGCGTAGACAATTAGGTAGTCGTTAGGCAATGTCAAGAGCCCGTATGGCAAGACGTAGGTCAAACTGATAAAAGAAACGCCAAATACACAAGCCGTAGGTCAAATCCGGTTGTGTTTTTCTACAGAAAAATGCAAACGGACTTCGGAAATGGCTTCTATGCCTTCTGAAACCATCCGTAGACAATTAGGTAGTCTTTAGGCAATGTCAAGAGCGCGTATGGCAAGCCGTAGATCAAACGGATAGAAGAAATACCAAATACACAAGCCGTAGGTCAAATCCGATTGCGTTTTTCTATGGAAAAGCGCAAACGGGCTTCGGAATGGCTTCTATGCCTACTGAAACCATCCGTAGACAATTAGGTAGTCTTTAAGCAATGTCAAGAGCGCGTATGGCAACTCGTAGGTCAAACGGATAGAAGAAACGTCAAATACACAATCCGTAGTTCAAATCTAGTTGCGTTTTTCTACGGAAAAACGCAAACGGACTTCGGAAATGGCTTCTATGCCTTCTGAAACCATCCCTTGATAATAAGGTTGTCTTTAGGAAATGTCAACAGCGCGTATGGCAACCCGTAGGTCAAACGGATAGAAGAAACGCCAAATACACAAACCGTAGGTCAAATCCCATTGCGTTTTTCTACGGAAAAACGCAAACGGACTTCGGAAATGGCTTCTATGGCTTCTCAAAACCGTAGGTCCAACGGATAGAAGAAACGCCAAATACACAAGCCCTAGGTCAAATCCAGTTGCGTTTTTCTACTGAAAAACGAAAACCGACTTCGGAAATGGCTTCTATGCCTTCTGAAACCATCCGTAGACGATTCGGTAGTCTTTAGAAAATGTCAATAGCACGTGGGCATGTAGTAAATTAAAGAGAGAGATAGAGAGAGAGAAAGAGAGAAAGAGATAAGTGTGTGTGCGTGTAGAAAATTAAAGAGAGAGAAAAATGTGCGTAGAAAATTATAACTAGAGAGAGAGAGAGTTATAGTTTGCGTAAAAAATTAAAATTAAAGAAAGAAATAAAATGAAATGTGATGTTAACTCTTCAAAAGTCCAAAGTGACCTATGAGACCAGAAAGTTACAATGCGGTAGACCGATACTAGGTTAGAATAACAAAACGACAAAATAACATATTATGGAATCCTAAACTACTGGGTGTGGACTAAGCAGCTAAAACAGCTAGCTGAAACCATCCGTAGTTCATTAGGTAGACTTAAAGCAATGTCAATAGCGTGTATGGCAAGCCGTAGGTCAATGGGTTTAAATTAACGTCAAATATACAAGCCGTAGGTCAAATCCGGTTGCGTTTGTTTACGAAAAAATGCAAACAGAGTTTGAAAATGGCTTCTATGCCTACTCAAACCATCCGTAGACAATTAGGTAGTCTTTGGGTAATGTCAAGAGCGTGTATGGCAAGCCGTAGGTCAAACGGATAGAAGAAACGCCAAACACACAAGCCGTAGGTCAAATGCGGTTGCGTTTTTCTACGGAAATACGCAAACGGGCTTCGGAAATGACTTCTATGCGTTCTGAAACCATACGTAGACGATTAGCTAGTATTTAGGCAATGTCAAGAGCACGTATGGCAACCCGTAGGTCAAACCGATAAAAGAAACGCCAAATAGACAAGCCGTAGGCCAAATCCGGTTGCGTTTTTCTACGAAAAAACGGAAACGGACTTCGAAAATGGCTTCTATGCCTTCTGAAACCATCCGTAGACTATTAGGTAGTCTTTAGGCAATGTCAAGAGCGCGTATGGCAAGCCGTAGATCAAACGGATAGAAGAAATGCCAAATACACAAGCCGTAGGTCAAATCCGGTTGCGTTTTTTTACGGAAAAGCGCAAACGGGTTTCGGAATGGCTTCTATTCCTACTGAAACCATCCGTAGACAATTAGGTAGTCTTTAGGCGATGTCAAGAGCGCGTATGGCAACCCGTAGGTCAAACGGATAGAAGAAACGTAAAATACACAATCCGTAGTTCAAATCCGGTTGCGTTTTTCTACGGAAAAACGCAAACGGACTTCGAAAATGGCTTCTATGCCTTCTGAAACCATCCCTTGATGATAAGGTTGTCTTTAGGAAATGTCAACAATGTGTATGGTAACCCGTAGGTCAAATGGATCGAAAAAACGCCAAATACACAAACCGTAGGTTAAATCCCGTTGTGTTTTTCTACGGAAAAACGCAAACGAACTTCGGAAATGGCTTCTAAGGCTTCTCAAAACAATCCTTTGACGATTAGGTAGTCTTTAGGCAATGTCAAGAGCGTGTATGGCAAGCCGTAGGTCAAACGGAGAGAAGAAACGCCAAATGCACAAGCCGTAGATAAAATCCGGTTGCGATTTTCTACTGAAAAACACAAACGGACTTCCGAAATGGCTTCTATGCCTACTGAAACCATCCGTAGACGATTAGGTAGTCTTTAGGCAATGTTAAGAGCGCTTATGGCAAGCCGTAGGTCAAAGAGATACAAGAAACGTCAAATACACAAGCCGTAGGTCAAATCCGATTGCAAACGGATTTCGGAAATGGCTTCTATGCCTTCTCAAACCATACGTAGACAATTAGGTAGTCTTTAGGCAATGTCAAAAGCGACTGGGCGTGTAGTAAATTAAAGAGTGAGAAAGAGAGAGAGAGAGAGAGAGAGAGAGAGAGAGAGAAAGAGAGAAGTGTGTGTCCGTGTAGGAAATTAAAGAGAGAGAAAAATGTGCATCGAAAATCAAAACTAGAGAGAGAGAGAGGAGTTATGGTTTGCGTAAAAAATTAAAATTAAAGAAAAAAATAAAATGAAATGTGATGTTAACTCTTCAAAAGGGCAAAGTGACCTATGAGACCAGAAAGTTACAATGTGGTAGACTGATACTAGGTTAGAGAAACAAAATGACAAAAAAACATATTATGGAATCCTAAACTGTTGGGTGTAAACTAAGCAGCTAAAACAGCTAGCTGAAACCATCTTTAGTTCATTAGGTAGTCTTAAAGCAATGTCAATAGCGCGTATGGAAAGCCGTAGGTCAATGGGTTTGAATTAACGTCAAATACACAAGCCGTAGGTCAAATCCGGTTGCGTTTTCTTACGAAAAAACTCAAACGGACTTCGAAAATGGCTTCTATGTCTACTAAAACCATCCGTAGACGATTAGGTAGTCTTTGGGTAATGTCAAGAGCGCGTATGGCAAGCTGTAGGTCAAACGGATAGAAGAAACGCCAAATACACAAGCCGTAGTTCAAATCCGGTTACGTTTTTCTACGAAAAAACGCAAACGGAATTCGGAAATGGCTTCTATGTCTTCTGAAACCATCCGTAGACGATTAGGTAGTCGTTAGGCAATGTCAAGAGCCCGTGTGGCAAGACGTAGGTCAAACCGATAGAAGAAACGCCAAATACACAAGCCGTAGGTAAAATCCGATTGCTTTTTTCTACGGAAAAACGCAACCGGACTTCGGATATGGCTTCTCTGCCTTTTGAAACCATCCGTAGATTATTAAGTAGTCTTTAGGCAATGTCAAGAGAATCTATGGCAACCTGTAGGTCAAACGGATAGAAGAAACGCCAAATACACAAGCCGTAGGTCAAATCCGATTGCGTTTTTCTATGGGAAAACGCAAATGGACTTCGGAAATGGCTTCTATGCCTTCTGAAACCATCCGTAGCCAAATAGGTAGTCTTAGGCTGTGTCAAGAGCACGTGTGCGTGTAGTAAATTAAAGAGAGATATAGAGAGAAAGAGAGAAGTGTGTGTGTGTGTGTAGGAAAATAAAGACAGAGAGAAATGTACGTAGAAAATTAAAACGAAAGAGAGAGAGAGAGAGAGAGAGAGAGAGAGAGAGAGATGGTTTGCAGAAAAAACAAAAATTAAAGAAAGAAATAAAATGAAATGTGATGTTAACTCTTCAAAAGTCCAAAGTGACCCATGAGACCAGAAAGTTACAATGTGGTAGACTGAGACTAGGTTAGAATAACAAAATGACAAAATAACATATTATGGAATCCTAAACTGCTGAGTGTGGACTAAGCATCTAAAACAGCTAGTTGAAACCATCCGTAGTTCATTAGGTAGTCTTAAAGCAATGTCAATAGCATGTATGGAAAGCCGTAGGTCAATGGGTTTCAATTAACGTCAAATATACAAGCCATAGGTCAAATCCGGTTGCGTTTTTTTACGAAAAAACGCAAACGGGTGGACTTTGAAAATGGCTTCTATGCCTACTGAAACCATCCATAGACGATTAGGTAGTCTTTGGGTAATGTTAAGAGCGCGTATGGCAAGCCGTAGGTCAAACGGATAGAAGAAACGCCAAATACACAAGCCGTAGGTCAAATCCGGTTGCGTTTTTCTACGGCTTGTGTTTTTGGCATTTCTTCTATCCATTTCACCTACGGATTGCCATACGCGCTCTTGATATTGCCTAAAGACTACCTGATCGTCTACGGATGGTTTCAGAAGGCATAGAGGCCATTTTCAAAGTCCGTTTGCGTTTTTCCGTACAAAAACGCAACAGGATTTGACCTACGGCTTGTGTATTTGACGTTTCTTCTATCCGTTTAACCTACGGGTTGCCATACGCGCTCTTGCATTGCCTAAAGACTAGCTAATTGTCAACGGATGGTTTCAGTAGGCAAAGAAGCCATTACCGAAGTCCGTTTGTGTTTTTTTGTAGAAAAACACAACCAGATTTGACCTACGGCTTGTGTATTTGGCATTTCTTCTATCCATTTGACCTACGGCCTGCCATACGCACTCTTGACATTGTCTAAAGACTACCTATTAGTCTACGGATGGTTTCAGTAGGCATCGAAGCCATTTCCGAAGTCCGTTTGCGTTTTTCCGTGGAAAAACGCAAATGGATTTGACCTACGGCTTGTGTATTTGGCGTTTCTTCTATCCTTTTGACCGACGGCTTGCCATACGCACTCTTGACATTGCCTAAAGACTACCCAATCGTCTAAGGATGATTTCAGAAGGCATAGAAGTCATTTTCGAAGTCCGTTTGGATTTCTCCATAGAAAAACGCAATCGGATTTGACCTATGGCTTGTGTATTTGGCGTTTCTTCTATCCGTTTGACCTACCGCTTGCCATACGCGCTCTTGACATTGTCGAAAGACTACCTTATCGTCAACGGATGGTTTCAGTAGGCATAAAAGCCATTCCGAAGTCCGTTTGTGCTTTTCCGTAGAAAAACGCAACCGGATTTGACCTATGGCTTGTGTATTTGGCATTTCTTTTCTCCGTTTTACCTACTGCTTGCCATACGCGCTCTTGACATTGTCTAAACACTATCTAATCGTCTACGGATGGTTTCAGAAGGCAAAGAAGCCATTTTCGAAGTCCATTTGCATTTTTCCATAGAAAAACGCAACTCGATTTGACCTACGGCTTGTGTATTTGGCGTTTCTTCTATCCGTTTGACCTACGGCTTTCCATAAGCGCTCTTGACATTACCCAAAGACTACCTAATCGTCTAAGGATGGTTTCAGAAGGCATAGAAGCCATTTCCGAAGTCCGTTTGCATTTTTCCATAGAAAAACGCAATCGGATTTGACCTATGGCTTGTGTATTTGGCGTTTCTTCTATCCGTTTGACCTACCGCTTACCATACGCGCTCTTGACATTGCCTAAAGACTACTTAAACATCTACGGATAGTTTTAGTAGGCATAGAAGCCATTTCCGAAGTCCATTTGCGTTTTTCGATCCGTAGAAAAACGCAACCGGATTTGACCTACGGCTTGTGTTATTGGCGTTTCTTCTATCCGTTTGACCTACGGCTTGGAATATGTGCTCTTGAAATTGCTTAAAGACTACCTAATCATCTACGGATGGTTTCAGAAGGCATAGAAGCCATTTCCAAAGTGCGTTTGCATTTTTTCGTCGAAAAACGCAACCGGATTGGATCTACGGCTTCTGTATTTGGCATTTCTTCTATCCGTTTGACCTACGTCTTTCCATACGCGCTCTTGACATTGCCTAAAGACTACCTAATCGTCTACGGATGGTTTTAGAAAGCATATAAGCCATTTCTGAAGCCCGTTTGAGTTTTTCTGTAGAAAAACGCAACCAGATTTGAGTGACGGCTTGTGTATTTCGCGTTTCTTCTATCCGTTTGACCTACGGGTTGCCATACGCGCTCTTGACATTGCCTAAAGACTACCTAATTGTCAACGGATTGTTTCGGAACGCATCGAAGCCATTTCCGAAGTCCATTTGCGTTTTTCCGTAGAAAAGCGCAACCGCATTTGACCTACGGCTTGTGTATTTGGCGTTTCTTCTATCCGTTTGACCTACGGATTTCCATACGTGCTCTTGACATTCCTTAAAGACTAACTAAATGTGTACGGATGGTTTTCGAAGGCATAGAAGACATTTCCAAAGTCCGTTTGCATTTTTCCATAGAAAAACGCAATCGGATTTGACCTACGGCTTGTGTATTTGGCGTTTCTTCTATCCGTCTGACCTACGGCTTTCCATACGCGCTCTTGACATTGCCTAAAGACTACCTAGCCATCTATGGATGGTTTTAGTAGGCATAGAAGCCAACTCCGAAGTGCGTTTTTGTTTTTCGATCCTTAGAAAAACGCAACCGGATTTGACCTACGGCTTGTGTATTTGGCGTTTCTTCTATCCATTTCACCTACGGCTTGCCATACATGCTCTTGACATTCCCTAAAGACTACCTAATCATCTACGGATGGTTGCAGAAGGCATAGAAGCCATTTTCAATGTCTGTTTGCATTTTTTCGTAGAAAAACGCAACCGGATTCGACCTACGGCTTCTGTATTTGGCGTTTCTTCTATCCATTTGACGTACGGCTTTCCATACGCGCTCTTGACATTACCTAAAGACTACCGAATCGTCTACGTATGATTTTAGTAGGCATAGAAGCCATTTCCGAAATTTGTTTCCGTTTTTTCGTAGAAAAACTCAACCGGATTTGACCTACGGCTTGTGTATTTGGTGATTCTTCTATCCGTTTCACCTAGGGCTTGCTATATGCG
This sequence comes from Adiantum capillus-veneris, assembly GCF_014529385.1. Taxonomy (NCBI): domain Eukaryota; kingdom Viridiplantae; phylum Streptophyta; class Polypodiopsida; order Polypodiales; family Pteridaceae; genus Adiantum; species Adiantum capillus-veneris. The sequence continues at coordinate 47,532 of NW_028221747.1, forward strand.
CTCTTGATATTGCCTAAAGACTACCTAATTGTCTACGGATGGTTTCAGTAGGCATAGAACCCATTTCCGAAGTCCGTTTGCGCTTTTCCGTAGAAAAACGCAACCGGATTTGGCCTATGGCTTGTGTATTTTCCGTTTCTTCTATCCATTTGACCTACGGCTTGCCATACGTGCTCTTGACATTGCCTAAAGACTACCTAAATGTCTACGGATGGTTTCAATAGGCATAGAAGCCATTTTTGAAGTCTGTTTGCCTTTTTCTGTAGAAAAAGGCAACCGGATTTGACCTACAGCTTGTGTATTTGGCGTTTTTTATATCGGTTTGACCTACGTCTTGCCATACGCTCTCTTGACATTGCCTAAAGACTGCGTAATCGTCTACGGATGGTTTCAAAAGACATAGAAGCCATTTCCGAAGTCCGTTCGCGTTTTTCCATAGAAAAACGCAACCGGATTTGACCTATGGCTTGTATATTTGACGTTAATTCAAACCCATTGACCTATGGCTTGCCATACACGCTATTGACATTTCTTTTAGGCTACCTAATGAACTATGGATAGTTTCAGCTAGCTGTTTTAGCTGCTTAGTCCACACCCAGCAGTTTAGGATTCCATAGTATGATATTTGGTCATTTTGTTATTCTAACCTAGTCATTTTTGCCTTTTGAAGAGGTAACGTCACATTTCATTTTATTTCTTTCTTTAATTTTAATTTTTTACGCAAACCATAAATCTCTCTATCTCTCTCTCTCTCTCTAGTTTTAATTTTCTATGCACATTTTTCTCTCTTTAATTTCCTACACGCACACACACTGCTCTCTCTCTCTCTCTCTATCTATCTATCTATCTCTCTCTTTAATTTATTACACGCACACGCGCTCTTGACATTGCCTAAAGACTACTTAATCGTTTACGGATGGTTTGAGAAGGCATAGAAGCCATTTCCGAAGTCCGTTTGCATTTTTTCGTAGGTAAACGCAACCGGATTTGACCTACGGCTTGTGTTTTTGGCATTTCTTCTATCCATTTCACCTACGGATTGCCATACGCGCTCTTGATATTGCCTAAAGACTACCTGATCGTCTACGGATGGTTTCAGAAGGCATAGAGGCCATTTTCAAAGTCCGTTTGCGTTTTTCCGTAGAAAAACGCAACCGGATTTGACCTACGGCTTGTGTATTTGACGTTTCTTCTATCCGTTTAACCTATGGGTTGCCATACTCGCTCTTGCATTGCCTAAAGACTAGCTAATTGTCAACGGATGGTTTCAGTAGGCAAAGAAGCCATTTCCGAAGTCCGTTTACGTTTTTTTGTAGAAAAACGCAACCGGATTTGACCTACGGCTTGTGTATTTGGCGTTTCTTCTATCCGTTTGACCTACGACCTGCCATACGCACTCTTGACATTGTCTAAAGACTACCCATTAGTCTACGGATGGTTTCAGTAGGCATCGAAGCCATTTCCGAAGTCCGTTTGCGTTTTTCCGTGGAAAAACGCAAATGGATTTGACCTACGGCTTGTGTATTTGGCGTTTCTTCTATCCTTTTGACCGACGGCTTGCCATACGCACTCTTGACATTGCCTAAAGACTACCCAATCGTCTAAGGATGATTTCAGAAGGCATAGAAGTCATTTTCGAAGTCCGTTTGGATTTCTCCATAGAAAAACGCAATCGGATTTGACCTATGGCTTGTGTATTTGGCGTTTCTTCTATCCGTTTGACCTACCGCTTTCCATACGCGCTCTTGACATTGTCGAAAGACTACCTTATCGTCAACGGATGGTTTCAGTAGGCATAAAAGCCATTCCGAAGTCCGTTTGTGCTTTTCCGTAGAAAAACGCAACCGGATTTGACCTATGGCTTGTGTATTTGGCATTTCTTTTCTCCGTTTTACCTACTGCTTGCCATACGCGCTCTTGACATTGTCTAAACACTATCTAATCGTCTACGGATGGTTTCAGAAGGCAAAGAAGCCATTTTCGAAGTCCATTTGCATTTTTCCATAGAAAAACGCAACTCGATTTGACCTACGGCTTGTGTATTTGGCGTTTCTTCTATCCGTTTGACCTACGGCTTTCCATAAGCGCTCTTGACATTACCCAAAGACTACCTAATCGTCTAAGGATGGTTTCAGAAGGCATAGAAGCCATTTCCGAAGTCCGTTTGCATTTTTCCATAGAAAAACGCAATCGGATTTGACCTATGGCTTGTGTATTTGGCGTTTCTTCTATCCGTTTGACCTACCGCTTACCATACGCGCTCTTGACATTGCCTAAAGACTACTTAAACATCTACGGATAGTTTTAGTAGGCATAGAAGCCATTTCCGAAGTCGCGCGATTAGATTTGTTATTGGCGTTTCTTCTATCCGTTTGACCTACGGCTTGGAATATGTGCTCTTGAAATTGCTTAAAGACTACCTAATCATCTACGGATGGTTTCAGAAGGCATAGAAGCCATTTCCAAAGTGCGTTTGCATTTTTTCGTCGAAAAACGCAACCGGATTGGATCTACGGCTTCTGTATTTGGCATTTCTTCTATCCGTTTGACCTACGTCTTTCCATACGCGCTCTTGACATTGCCTAAAGACTACCTAATCGTCTACGGATGGTTTTAGAAAGCATATAAGCCATTTCTGAAGCCCGTTTGAGTTTTTCTGTAGAAAAACGCAACCAGATTTGAGTGACGGCTTGTGTATTTCGCGTTTCTTCTATCCGTTTGACCTACGGGTTGCCATACGCGCTCTTGACATTGCCTAAAGACTACCTAATTGTCAACGGATTGTTTCGGAACGCATCGAAGCCATTTCCGAAGTCCATTTGCGTTTTTCCGTAGAAAAGCGCAACCGCATTTGACCTACGGCTTGTGTATTTGGCGTTTCTTCTATCCGTTTGACCTACGGATTTCCATACGTGCTCTTGACATTCCTTAAAGACTAACTAAATGTGTACGGATGGTTTTCGAAGGCATAGAAGCCATTTCCAAAGTCCGTTTGCATTTTTCCATAGAAAAACGCAATCGGATTTGACCTACGGCTTGTGTATTTGGCGTTTCTTCTATCCGTCTGACCTACGGCTTTCCATACGCGCTCTTGACATTGCCTAAAGACTACCTAGCCATCTACGGATGGTTTTAGTAGGCATAGAAGCCAACTCCGAAGTGCGTTTTTGTTTTTCGATCCTTAGAAAAACGCAACCGGATTTGACCTACGGCTTGTGTATTTGGCGTTTCTTCTATCCATTTCACCTACGGCTTGCCATACATGCTCTTGACATTCCCTAAAGACTACCTAATCATCTACGGATGGTTGCAGAAGGCATAGAAGCCATTTTCAATGTCTGTTTGCCTTTTTTCGTAGAAAAACGCAACCGGATTCGACCTACGGCTTCTGTATTTGGCGTTTCTTCTATCCATTTGACGTACGGCTTTCCATACGCGCTCTTGACATTACCTAAAGACTACCGAATCGTCTACGTATGATTTTAGTAGGCATAGAAGCCATTTCCGAAATTTGTTTCCGTTTTTTCGTAGAAAAACTCAACCGGATTTGACCTACGGCTTGTGTATTTGGTGATTCTTCTATCCGTTTCACCTAGGGCTTGCTATATGCGCTCTTGATATTGCCTAAAGACTACCTAATTGTCTACGGATGGTTTCAGTAGGCATAGAACCCATTTCCGAAGTCCGTTTGCGCTTTTCCGTAGAAAAACGCAACCGGATTTGGCCTATGGCTTGTGTATTTTCCGTTTCTTCTATCCATTTGACCTACGGCTTGCCATACGTGCTCTTGACATTGCCTAAAGACTACCTAAATGTCTACGGATGGTTTCAATAGGCATAGAAGCCATTTTTGAAGTTTGTTTGCCTTTTTCTGTAGAAAAAGGCAACCGGATTTGACCTACAGCTTGTGTATTTGGCGTTTTTTATATCGGTTTGACCTACGTCTTGCCATACGCTCTCTTGACATTGCCTAAAGACTGCCTAATCGTCTACGGATGGTTTCAAAAGACATAGAAGCCATTTCCGAAGTCCGTTCGCGTTTTTCCATAGAAAAACGCAACCGGATTTGACCTATGGCTTGTATATTTGACGTTAATTCAAACCCATTGACCTATGGCTTGCCATACACGCTATTGACATTTCTTTTAGGCTACCTAATGAACTATGGATAGTTTCAGCTAGCTGTTTTAGCTGCTTAGTCCACACCCAGCAGTTTAGGATTCCATAGTATGATATTTGGTCATTTTGTTATTCTAACCTAGTCATGTTTGCCTTTTGAAGAGTTAACGTCACATTTCATTTTATTTCTTTCTTTAATTTTAATTTTTTACGCAAACCATAAATCTCTCTATGTCTCTCTCTCTCTCTAGTTTTAATTTTCTATGCACATTTTTCTCTCTTTAATTTTCTACACGCACACACACTGCTCTCTCTCTCTCTCTCTCTCTCTCTCTCTCTCTCTCTCTCTCTCTCTCTCTCTATCTATCTATCTCTCTCTTTAATTTATTACACGCACACGCGCTCTTGACATTGCCTAAAGACTACTTAATCGTTTACGGATGGTTTGAGAAGGCATAGAAGCCATTTCCGAAGTCCGTTTGCATTTTTTCGTAGGTAAACGCAACCGGATTTGACCTACGGCTTGTGTTTTTGGCATTTCTTCTATCCATTTCACCTACGGATTGCCATACGCGCTCTTGATATTGCCTAAAGACTACCTGATCGTCTACGGATGGTTTCAGAAGGCATAGAGGCCATTTTCAAAGTCCGTTTGCGTTTTTCCGTAGAAAAACGCAACCGGATTTGACCTACGGCTTGTGTATTTGACGTTTCTTCTATCCGTTTAACCTATGGGTTGCCATACTCGCTCTTGCATTGCCTAAAGACTAGCTAATTGTCAACGGATGGTTTCAGTAGGTAAAGAAGCCATTTCCGAAGTCCGTTTACGTTTTTTTGTAGAAAAACGCAACCGGATTTGACCTACGGCTTGTGTATTTGGCGTTTCTTCTATCCGTTTGACCTACGACCTGCCATACGCACTCTTGACATTGTCTAAAGACTACCCATTAGTCTACGGATGGTTTCAGTAGGCATCGAAGCCATTTCCGAAGTCCGTTTGCGTTTTTCCGTGGAAAAACGCAAATGGATTTGACCTACGGCTTGTGTATTTGGCGTTTCTTCTATCCTTTTGACCGACGGCTTGCCATACGCGCTCTTGACATTGCCTAAAGACTACCTAATCGTTTAAGGATGATTTCAGAAGGCATAGAAGTCATTTTCGAAGTCCGTTTGCATTTTTCCATAGAAAAACGCAATCGGATTTGACCTATGGCTTGTGTATTTGGCGTTTCTTCTATCCGTTTGACCTACTGCTTGCCATACGCGCTCTTGACATTGTCGAAAGACTACCTTATCGTCAACGGATGGTTTCAGTAGGCATAGAAGCCATTCCGAAGTCCGTTTGTGCTTTTCCGTAGAAAAACGCAACCGGATTTGACCTTTGGCTTGTGTATTTGGCATTTCTTTTCTCCGTTTGACCTTCTGCTTGCCATACGCGCTCCTGACATTGTCTAAAGACTATCTAATCGTCTACGGATGGTTTCAGAAGGCAAAGAAGCCATTTCCGAAGTCCGTTTGCATTTTTCCATAGAAAAACGCAACTCGATTTGACCTACGGCTTGTGTATTTGGCGTTTCTTCTATCCGTTTGACCTACGGCTTGCCATAAGCGCTCTTGACATTACCCAAAGACTACCTAATCGTCTAAGGATGGTTTCAGAAGGCATAGAATCCATTTCCGAAGTCCGTTTGCATTTTTTCATAGAAAAACGAAATCGGATTTGACCTATGGCTTGTGTATTTGGCGTTTCTTCTATCTGTTTGACCTACCGCTTACCATACGCGCTCTTGACATTGCCTAAAGACTACTTAAACATCTACGGATAGTTTTAGTAGGCATAGAAGCCATTTCCGAAGTCCGTTTGCGTTTTTCGATCCGTAGAAAAACGCAACCGGATTTGACCTACGGCTTGTGTTATTGGCGTTTCTTCTATCCGTTTGACCTACGGCTTGGAATATGTGCTCTTGAAATTGCTTAAAGACTACCTAATCATCTACGGATGGTTTCAGAAGGCATAGAAGCCATTTCCAAAGTGCGTTTGCATTTTTCCGTCGAAAAACGCAACCGGATTGGATCTACGGCTTCTGTATTTGGCATTTCTTCTATCCGTTTGACCTACGTCTTTCCATACGCGCTCTTGACATTGCCTAAAGACTACCTAATCGTCTACGGATGGTTTTAGAAAGCATAGAAGCCATTTCTGAAGCCCGTTTGAGTTTTTCTGTAGAAAAACGCAACCAGATTTGAGTGACGGCTTGTGTATTTCGCGTTTCTTCTATCCGTTTGACCTACGGGTTGCCATACGCGCTCTTGACATTGCCTAAAGACTACCTAATTGTCAACGGATTGTTTCGGAACGCATCGAAGCCATTTCCGAAGTCCATTTGCGTTTTTCCGTAGAAAAGCGCAACCGCATTTGACCTACGGCTTGTGTATTTGGCGTTTCTTCTATCCGTTTGACCTATGGATTTCCATACGTGCTCTTGACATTCCTTAAAGACTAACTAAATGTGTACGGATGGTTTTCGAAGGCATAGAAGCCATTTCCAAAGTCCGTTTGCATTTTTCCATAGAAAAACGCAATCGGATTTGACCTACGGCTTGTGTATTTGGCGTTTCTTCTATCCGTCTGACCTACGGCTTTCCATACGCGCTCTTGACATTGCCTAAAGACTACCTAGCCATCTACGGATGGTTTTAGTAGGCATAGAAGCCAACTCCGAAGTACGTTTTTGTTTTTCGATCCTTAGAAAAACGCAACCGGATTTGACCTACGGCTTGTGTATTTGGCGTTTCTTCTATCCATTTCACCTACGGCTTGCCATACATGCTCTTGACATTCCCTAAAGACTACCTAATCATCTACGGATGGTTGCAGAAGGCATAGAAGCCATTTTCAATGTCTGTTTGCGTTTTTTCGTAGAAAAACGCAACCGGATTCGACCTACGGCTTCTGTATTTGGCGTTTCTTCTATCCATTTGACGTACGGCTTTCCATACGCGCTCTTGACATTACCTAAAGACTACCGAATCGTCTACGTATGATTTTAGTAGGCATAGAAGCCATTTCCGAAATTTGTTTCCGTTTTTTCGTAGAAAAACTCAACCGGATTTGACCTACGGCTTGTGTATTTGGTGATTCTTCTATCCGTTTCACCTAGGGCTTGCTATATGCGCTCTTGATATTGCCTAAAGACTACCTAATTGGCTACGGATGGTTTCAGTAGGCATAGAACCCATTTCCGAAGTCCGTTTGCGCTTTTCCGTAGAAAAACGCAACCGGATTTGGCCTATGGCTTGTGTATTTTCCGTTTCTTCTATCCATTTGACCTACGGCTTGCCATACGTGCTCTTGACATTGCCTAAAGACTACCTAAATGTCTACGGATGGTTTCAATAGGCATAGAAGCCATTTTTGAAGTCTGTTTGCCTTTTTCTGTAGAAAAAGGCAACCGGATTTGACCTACAGCTTGTGTATTTGGCGTTTTTTATATCGGTTTGACCTACGTCTTGCCATACGTTCTCTTGACATTGCCTAAAGACTGCCTAATCGTCTACGGATGGTTTCAAAAGACATAGAAGCCATTTCCGAAGTCCGTTCGCGTTTTTCCATAGAAAAACGCAACCGGATTTGACCTATGGCTTGTATATTTGACGTTAATTCAAACCCATTGACCTATGGCTTGCCATACACGCTATTGACATTTCTTTTAGGCTACCTAATGAACTATGGATAGTTTCAGCTAGCTGTTTTAGCTGCTTAGTCCACACCCAGCAGTGTAGGATTCCATAATATGATATTTGGTCATTTTGTTATTCTAACCTAGTCATTTTGGCCTTTTGAAGAGTTAACGTCACATTTCATTTTATTTCTTTCTTTAATTTTAATTTTTTACGCAAACCATAAATCTCTCTATCTCTCTCTCTCTCTCTCTAGTTTTAATTTTCTATGCACATTTTTCTCTCTTTAATTTCCTACACGCACACACACTGCTCTCTCTCTCTCTCTCTCTCTCTCTCTCTCTCTCTATCTATCTCTCTCTTTAATTTATTACACACACTGCTCTCTCTCTCTCTCTCGCTCTCTCTCTCTCTCTCTCTCTCTCTCTCTCTCTCTCTCTCTCTCTTTAATTTATTTCTTCTATCCATTTCACCTACGGATTGCCATACGCGCTCTTGATATTGCCTAAAGACTACCTGATCGTCTACGGATGGTTTCAGAAGGCATAGAGGCCATTTTCAAAGTCCGTTTGCGTTTTTCCGTACAAAAACGCAACCGGATTTGACCTACGGCTTGTGTATTTGACGTTTCTTCTATCCGTTTAACCTACGGGTTGCCATACGCGCTCTTGCATTGCCTAAAGACTAGCTAATTGTCAACGGATGGTTTCAGTAGGCAAAGAAGCCATTACCGAAGTCCGTTTGTGTTTTTTTGTAGAAAAACACAACCGGATTTGACCTACGGCTTGTGTATTTGGCATTTCTTCTATCCATTTGACCTACGGCCTGCCATACGCACTCTTGACATGGTCTTAAGACTACCTATTAGTCTACGGATGGTTTCAGTAGGCATCGAAGCCATTTCCGAAGTCCGTTTGCGTTTTTCCACGGAAAAACGCAAATGGATTTGACCTACGGCTTGTGTATTTGGCGTTTCTTCTATCCTTTTGACCGACGGCTTGCCATACGCGCTCTTGACATTGCCTAAAGACTACCCAATCGTCTAAGGATGATTTCAGAAGGCATAGAAGTCATTTTCGAAGTCCGTTTGGATTTCTCCATAGAAAAACGCAATCGGATTTGACCTATGGCTTGTGTATTTGGCGTTTCTTCTATCCGTTTGACCTACTGCTTGCCATACGCGCTCTTGACATTGTCGAAAGACTACCTTATCGTCAACGGATGGTTTCAGTAGGCATAAAAGCCATTCCGAAGTCCGTTTGTGCTTTTCCGTAGAAAAACGCAACCGGATTTGACCTATGGCTTGTGTATTTGGCATTTCTTTTCTCCGTTTTACCTACTGCTTGCCATACGCGCTCTTGACATTGTCTAAACACTATCTAATCGTCTACGGATGGTTTCAGAAGGCAAAGAAGCCATTTTCGAAGTCCATTTGCATTTTTCCATAGAAAAACGCAACTCGATTTGACCTACGGCTTGTGTATTTGGCGTTTCTTCTATCCGTTTGACCTACGGCTTTCCATAAGCGCTCTTGACATAACCCAAAGACTACCTAATCGTTTAAGGATGGTTTCAGAAGGCATAGAAGCCATTTCTGAAGTCCGTTTGCATTTTTCCATAGAAAAATGCAATCGGATTTGACCTATGGCTTGTGTATTTGGCGTTTCTTCTATCCGTTTGACCTACCGCTTACCATACGCGCTCTTGACATTGCCTAAAGACTACTTAAACATCTACGGATAGTTTTAGTAGGCATAGAAGCCATTTTCGAAGTCCGTTTGCGTTTTTCGATCCGTAGAAAAACGCAACCGGATTTGACCTACGGCTTGTGTTATTGGCGTTTCTTCTATCCGTTTGACCTACGGCTTGGAATATGTGCTCTTGAAATTGCTTAAAGACTACCTAATCATCTACGGATGGTTTCAGAAGGCATAGAAGCCATTTCCAAAGTGCGTTTGCATTTTTCCGTCGAAAAACGCAACCGGATTGGATCTACGGCTTCTGTATTTGGCATTTCTTCTATCCGTTTGACCTACGTCTTTCCATACGCGCTCTTGACATTGCTCAAAGACTACCTAATCGTCTACGGATGGTTTTAGAAAGCATAGAAGCCATTTCTGAAGCCCGTTTGAGTTTTTCTGTAGAAAAACGCAACCAGATTTGAGTGACGGCTTGTGTATTTCGCGTTTCTTCTATCCGTTTGACCTACGGGTTGCCATACGCGCTCTTGACATTGCCTAAAGACTACCTAGCCATCTACGGATGGTTTTAGTAGGCATAGAAGCCAACTCCGAAGTGCGTTTTTGTTTTTCGATCCTTAGAAAAACGCAACCGGATTTGACCTACGGCTTGTGTATTTGGCGTTTCTTCTATCCATTTCACCTACGGCTTGCCATACATGCTCTTGAAATTCTCTAAAGACTACCTAATCATCTACGGATGGTTGCAGAAGGCATAGAAGACATTTTCAATGTCTGTTTGCGTTTTTTCGTAGAAAAACGCAACCGGATTCGACCTACGGCTTCTGTATTTGGCGTTTCTTCTATCCATTTGACGTACGGCTTTCCATACGCGCTCTTGACATTACCTAAAGACTACCGAATCGTCTACGTATGATTTTAGTAGGCATAGAAGCCATTTCCGAAATTTGTTTCCGTTTTTTCGTAGAAAAACTCAACCGGATTTGACCTACGGCTTGTGTATTTGGTGATTCTTCTATCCGTTTCACCTAGGGCTTGCTATATGCGCTCTTGATATTGCCTAAAGCCTACCTAATTGTCTATGGATGGTTTCAGTAGGCATAGAACCCATTTCCGAAGTCCGTTTGCGCTTTTCCGTAGAAAAACGCAACCGGATTTGGCCTATGGCTTGTGTATTTTCCGTTTCTTCTATCCATTTGACCTACGGCTTGCCATACGTGCTCTTGACATTGCCTAAAGACTACCTAAATGTCTACGGATGGTTTCAATAGGCATAGAAGCCATTTTTGAAGTCTGTTTGCCTTTTTCTGTAGAAAAAGGCAACCGGATTTGACCTACAGCTTGTGTATTTGGCGTTTTTTATATCGGTTTGACCTACGTCTTGCCATACGCTCTCTTGACATTGCCTAAAGACTGCCTAATCCTCTACGGATGGTTTCAAAAGACATAGAAGCCATTTCCGAAGTCCGTTCGCGTTTTTCCATAGAAAAACGCAACCGGATTTGACCTATGGCTTGTATATTTGACGTTAATTCAAACCCATTGACCTATGGCTTGCCATACACGCTATTGAAATTTCTTTTAGGCTACCTAATGAACTATGGATAGTTTCAGCTAGCTGTTTTAGCTGCTTAGTCCACACCCAGCAGTTTAGGATTCCATAGTATGATATTTGGTCATTTTGTTATTCTAACCTAGTCATTTTTGCCTTTTGAAGAGTTAACGTCACATTTCATTTTATTTCTTTCTTTAATTTTAATTTTTTACGCAAACCATAAATCTCTCTATCTCTCTCTCTCTCTCTCTAGTTTTAATTTTCTATGCACATTTTTCTCTCTTTAATTTCCTACACGCACACACACTGCTCTCTCTCTCTCTCTCTTCTCTCTCTCTCTCTCTCTCTCTCTCTATCTATCTATCTATCTCTCTCTTTAATTTATTACACGCACACGCGCTCTTGACATTGCCTAAAGACTACTTAATCGTTTACGGATGGTTTGAGAAGGCATAGAAGCCATTTCCGAAGTCCGTTTGCATTTTTTCGTAGGTAAACGCAACCGGATTTGACCTACGGCTTGTGTTTTTGGCATTTCTTCTATCCATTTCACCTACGGATTGCCATACGCGCTCTTGATATTGCCTAAAGACTACCTGATCGTCTACGGATGGTTTCAGAAGGCATAGAGGCCATTTTCAAAGTCCGTTTGCGTTTTTCCGTAGAAAAACGCAACCGGATTTGACCTACGGCTTGTGTATTTGACGTTTCTTCTATCTGTTTAAACGATGGGTTTGCCATACTCGCTCTTGCATTGCCTAAAGACTAGCTAATTGTCAACGGATGGTTTCAGTAGGCAAAGAAGCCATTTCCGAAGTCCGTTTACGTTTTTTTGTAGAAAAAACGCAACGGGATTTGACCTACGGCTTGTGTATTTGGCGTTTCTTCTATCCGTTTGACCTACGACCTGCCATACGCACTCTTGACATTGTCTAAAGACTACCCATTAGTCTACGGATGGTTTCAAAGGCATCGAAGCCATTTCCGAAGTCCGTTTGCGTTTTTTCCGTGAAAAACGCAAATGGATTTGACCTACGGCTTGTGTATTTTGGCGTTTCTTCTATCCTTTGACCGACGGCTTGCCATACGCGCTCTTGACATTGCCTAAAGACTACCTAATCGTTTAAGGATGATTTCAGAAGGCATAGAAGTCATTTTCGAAGTCCGTTTGCATTTTTCCATAGAAAAACGCAATCGGATTTGACCTATGGCTTGTGTATTTGGCGTTTCTTCTATCCGTTTGACCTACTGCTTGCCATACGCGCTCTTGACATTGTCGAAAGACTACCTTATCGTCAACCGATGGTTTCAGTAGGCATAGAAGCCATTCCGAAGTCCGTTTGTGCTTTTCCATAGAAAAACGCAACCGGATTTGACCTATGGCTTGTGTATTTGGCATTTCTTTTCTCCGTTTTACCTTCTGCTTGCCATACGCGCTCCTGACATTGTCTAAAGACTATCTAATCGTCTACAGATGGTTTCAGAAGGCAAAGAAGCCATTTCCGAAGTCCGTTTGCATTTTTCCATAGAAAAACGCAACTCGATTTGACCTACGGCTTGTGTATTTGGCGTTTCTTCTTTCCGTTTGACCTACGGCTTGCCATAAGCGCTCTTGACATTACCCAAAGACTACCTAATCGTCTAAGGATGGTTTCAGAAGGCATAGAATCCATTTCCGAAGTCCGTTTGCATTTTTTCGCAATATTTGAAATGGCGCAATCGGATTTGACTATGGCTTGTGTATTTGCGTTTCTTCTATCCGTTTGACCTACCGCTTACCATACGCGCTCTTGACATTGCCTAAAGACTACTTAAACATCTACGGATAGTTTTAGTAGGCATACAAGCCATTTCCGAAGTCCGTTTGCGTTTTTCGATCCGTAGAAAAACGCAACCGGATTTGACCTACGGCTTGTGTTATTGGCGTTTCTTCTATCCGTTTGACCTACGGCTTGGAATATGTGCTCTTGAAATTGCTTAAAGACCACCTAATCATCTACGGATGGTTTCAGAAGGCATAGAAGCCATTTCCAAAGTGCGTTTGCATTTTTCCGTTGAAAAACGCAACCGGATTGGATCTACGGATTCTGTATTTGGCATTTGTTCTATCCGTTTGACCTACGGCTTTCCATACGCGCTCTTGACATTGCCTAAAGACTACCTAATCCTCTACGGATGGTTTTAGAAAGCATAGAAGCCATTTCTGAATCCCGTTTGAGTTTTTCTGTAGAAAAACGCAACCAGATTTGAGTGACAGCTTGTGTATTTCGCGTTTCTTCTATTTGTTTGACCTACGGGTTGCCATACGCGCTCTTGACATTGCCTAAAGACTACCTAAACGTCAACGGATTGTTTCGGAACGCATCAAAGCCATTTCCGAAGTCCATTTGCGTTTTTCCGTAGAAAAGCGCAACCGGATTTGACCTACGGCTTGTGTATTTGGCGTTTCTTCTATCCGTTTGACCTACGGATTTTCATACGTGCTCTTGACATTCCTTAAAGACTAACTAAATGTGTACGGATGGTTTTCGAAGGCATAGAAGCCATTTCCAAAGTCCGTTTGCATTTTTCCATAGAAAAACGTAATCGGATTTGACCTACGGTTTGTGTATTTGGCGTTTCTTCTATCCGTCTGACCTACAGCTTTCCATACGCGCTCTTGACATTGCCTAATGACTACCTAGCCATCTACGGATGGTTTTAGTAGGCATAGAAGCCAACTCCGAAGTGCGTTTTTGTTTTTCGATCCTTAGAAAAACGCAACCGGATTTGACCTACGGCTTGTGTATTTGGCGTTTCTTCTATCCATTTCACCTACGGCTTCTGTATTTGGCGTTTCTTCTATCCATTTGATGTACGGCTTTCCATACGCGCTCTTGACATTACCTAAAGACTACCGAATCGTCTACGGATGATTTTAATAGGCATAGAAGCCATTTCCGAAGTTCGTTTCCGTTTTTTCGTAGAAAAACTCAACCGGATTTGACCTACGGCTTGTGTAGTTGACGTTAATTCAAACCCATTGACCTACGGTTTGCCATACGCACTCTTGACATTGCCTAAAGACTACCGAATCATCTACGGATGGTTTCAGAAGGCATAGAAGCCATTTCCGAAGTCCGTTTGCGTTTTCCGTACAAAAATGCAACCGGATTTGACCTACGGCTTGTGTATGTAGAGTTTTTTCTCTCCGTTTGACCTACAGCTTGCCATAAGCGCTCTTGACATTGCCTGAAAGACTACCTAATCATCTACGGATGATTTCAGAACGTATAGAAGCATTTCCGAGTTCGGTTTTGGACCTACGGCTTGTGTTGGTTGTTTTTTTCTTCTATCCATTTTGACATATGGGTTGCCATACGCGCCTCTTGACATTTCCTAAGGACCTACCTAATAGTCAACGGATGGTTTCAGAGGAATAGAAACCATTTCCAAAGACCGTTTGTGTTTTTCCGTAGAAATGCGCAACCGGATTTGACCTACGGCTTGTGTATTTGG